>NC_044506.1:24279450-24281950 GCF_902362185.1 Chanos chanos
ACAGACCACGCCCAGGAAGTTAACGCTTGGTCAGATCATTCCTGTGGAGCTGCAGCTTAGAATGAAGTATGTATAATTATATATTTTTAAGAACAAGGCTGTTTGTACAGTTCTTCTCTCCTTTCCGTACTTAGGACTTAGTTTGAATTTTAGTGCTTTTATTGTTTCAATTTGTAAGTTATGCACAATTGTAGCATAAACAGGAAGTGAAAACAGAAACAGTTGTGTGCTTCTTCCTGCTGGTCACGATTGAGCATCCCTACAGCTTTTTGAGTGATGTATCGCTTCAGATCAGAATGAGAGAGTTCCCATCATGCAACAGCAATAACTGCATGTTCTCATTGACCTTTGTACTGTGCTGAGAGCAGTGTGTCAGTAGGTATCAGGTGCACTTTTTTTTTTTTAAATAATAAGTTTATAAAATACAAGCAGAGGGCAACTCCAAAGAATATTGTTTGTCTTCATGAAAGTATAATCTTATTTCTAGAGGATGTAGGACATAATTATATGATGACTGAATGAACGTAATTACAACTGCACTGAACCTAAGTAAGTCTTAGAAGAATGTAGAGAGATCACTTTCTACCTGTGTGTGTGTTACACTGTGTCAGAAGAATCTTTGTATAAAGCACTGCTCTGGGTATGTGTGTGCTCACTGCTCACTTCTCCTTGTGTGTGTGTGTGTGTGTGTGTGTGTGTTCACTGCTTCGGATAGGTTAAATGCAGAGTCCAAATTTCCCCTCTGGGATTTGTACAGTATCTCAAAAAAAAAAGGCTGATGGTAAAAGATGATCTCATTTATGGCTGTTGGCTTGTACTTCATGACTAATTCTGAGGCGTCAGTGAGTAAATGGTTGTATATTGTATAGGCATGGCTTTCTGCTGTCATACAATAGGGTCATTCTCTGTCAAATCAGACAGAATCCAGGAAAATGTTTGCAGCACCATCCATCTCAAAGTTTGTCTATATAATGTTTGGGTTACAAAAATAAGGCCTGATGTGCAATGTAGCAAATTATGTACTAGAAATCACATGTGATGTAATAACATGAAATAACATGTAACTTGAACAGCAGTAGTGAATTGGGTACATGTTTGGTGTTTTCTTGATAAGTGGAATTCCTATGTTCGATTATTCACTGATTCGTGGCAAAAAATGTAATCCTGACATGGATGTTTTTCTTCCATAGGTAAAATATCTCTCCAATCTGTGTCTATTTTTGTATGAAGGAAAAACAGAAGGACATTGGCACTTTGTACCCTTAATAACCATACGCAGTTTCCATGTACATTTTTATGTTCCTACTAGCTACCCCACATACCAATTTGGTCCTATGAAAATGATCAGAATATGCTACCAGGCCTTGTTTTATTCAGAATATCTTCATGTCCATTGGTGGTAGAGACCTCAGATATTGACAGAAGATTAATTAAAGATTGTATTTGCAGAGAAAATAATGATTGATATCATATTTGTCCAAAAATGTGGGTTTGTAGTACCCTCGATGTCACTCTTGTTTAGGAATTTTGCTTTTAAATCCAAATCTAGGGCCTAAAAAAATAAAATGGCATGCAGCACAGGCTTTTAATGGTTTTGACAGAAAACATGCTTCTCTTCCATCCTACAAAGCTTGGTGAGCCTTGGAGTTAATACTTTTCAAGATATTAATGCCCAAACATGGTGTCCCAGATAAGGCGTTTTTGAGGGTATAAAAACGAAATAATATCAAGGGCTTAAAAAATATGAAAACATAGAATTTGAACAGAAATATTTTATAAGCCTTGGTTTTGGGACCCATTCATGATATATACAAAGTCTGAACAAAATCTGAGAGGGAGCTGGAATGACCTAATACCATGTGTAACCAGCTGTGTGTGAGAGCAATTCTCAAGTGCCTTCACGACATTAAAGCTCAACATACATCTTGACCTAACTTTTAAACAGAATAATAATTTTATGATTTATGTGTGATAGTGTTAACTGTGAAATGAAAAATGAGTTTTGTTCCATTAGTAACGTAATGAGAACCGTTCTGTCTTCTGGATCTGCGACATGAGACCGTGGACGTTCATATCATGGTTTCGGTCTTGGTCACACCTTTAAAGCTCATTTGTGTGAGGAGGGCCATGTTAACGATGACCAGTCTATACACCTCCTGATTTCTCCCGGCATTGCTACAGCAACCAGCTCAAAATGACATACTAATGAAATTGGCTGACTTTCTGTTCACTGTGGCCTGCGGCAATAGACGTAATGATAATTCACATGAGAAATACTGTTATAATACTGTTAAATATTGTTCTGCTTAGTCTGATAGAATCAGAGACCTGACGGTCAGTTACCCAATATGACGTGACATTTGTTGGAGGTGTGAAACTTGGCACAAACACACACCTGCACATCATTAACACAAATGTTCCCCTGGACCTATGCAATAGGCCATCCTGGATTTGTCCTTTAGTATTATTTTTAAAACCATTAAAACATCCTCTCACAAGC
>NC_044506.1:24286950-24391950 GCF_902362185.1 Chanos chanos
TGAATCCAGTAGCCATTTTCTGCTTGGTCCTGTGTAGTTAAACGGAAGTATTAACTTTCGTAGGGTGCCCTTTTGGTTCCGTGGCTACATTTGTGTCTCGTACAATTAAAATGAGTGATATCGAGGATGGAAACTTTGAGGGGAGGGTAAGTATTATTGCTGTCACAACGTCCGAAAGGAACCAGTTGTTTTTCTTTAATTCGTTCTGTTTCTCTTTATATATCGCGTGGCCAATTGTAGATAACGATAGCTTTTAAGGTTCTTAAGCTTGAACGTTTCTAGAGCGTTCCTCCTGCAAACAGGAAGCTATGCTAGCGTGCTAGCATTTCTATGTTTTGTTTGTTAGCTTTGATAGGTAGCTAATTAAGACAGTGATTAGAGTCAACTAGTAAAAATCATACCAAGATTGGTCGGCAAGAAAAGCGGGTGGTAGTAATTCTTCACTCGATAGCGTTTAAGGTCCGCTAGCTAACACATACGCGCAGCGGATAATGTTAGCTTTTTGGTAACCAAGCTAAGCATCAACCCGTTTAGCAACTTTAGGTTTGCTGGTTTACCAAATTCACATATCCTAATAAACCTTGGTAGCCGTGGTAATCTATATTCGTTAACCTATTTACCAATGTTAGTGTAGTGCAACTATCCCTTTACCTAACCGTTGACAGGCTTTGTTGCCAAGGTAACTGATCATTGGTTAAGCTAACGGCACCTGAGTGAATAATTCATATTAAGCAGTCGTATATTAGCGGTGCAATAACGTGACACGCGTTCGCCAATACACGTTCGACGTTTACTATAACACAGAATGTAGCGTTAACTATATTAGGATACTTTGAAGTTAGCCGCTAATTTGTAAGCAAATGCATGCTGTCGTATCCGCTTTGCTGTATTCGTTTTCACGGAGCTTCACCGAAACCCCATTTACGTGTTATCTAAGTTAGGACAGTTAAGTTTCGAAAAACCAAGCCTTAATTCGTCCAACTTAGTTGTGGTATTCCCTGATTTGTGCCCAGAACTTGATTTTTTATCATGCATAGTTGATCAGTAGCCACGGTAGCTAGCAAGGTAGTTCATCCCGCTAAGCTGGACTAGCCACAGTTAATAGGGGGCCGGCCCGTAACTAGTTGTCCAGTTACTGTTATCTGGTTAAACTTTAAGTACAACCCGTTTCGCCGAATATCTCACGGGATTATTGTAGTTGTTTATGAAGTCGATGTGTGTTTCTACTGACACAGAACAACTGAGCGCCTCTCAGTATTCTCCAGGTAAGTATGAGCGACAAGTCGTCGCCTTCCTATACAAAAGAATACGGCTGTCCAGATAAGGAATCGACTAAAATTGCTAAGACAGATTAAATGACGTAGCAAGATCTTTCCCCCCTCTGCTTCTCATCCATTTCTGACTTTACTTACGACCTTGTGCTCATTATTTCATTGGCTAAGCATGTCTAATGTTAATTTAGTGTTACATTTTGATTTTTACATTTTAGGGACCTTTTTTATGACTCAAAACTGAAGCTTAACTTTATTTTTGAATATTTAGGTTAGTGTTTCTTTTTAAACCCCCATGATCTTAATTATTCTGAATGTTCTTTTTTCATTAAGGTTATTGTCCGTGAAGGATTTGAAGAGTTAAGTCCAAGAATGTGGAAGAATATTCAAGATAACAGAAGGCTAATGAAAATGTGTACAGAGCAGACCGTTAAATGGGAAGGGGAAAAACGAACGGAAGATCGGTCAGATAGAAGCACACTCGCGTTACGTTTCTAAACAAAAAGTGAAAAAAAGGTTTCAAATTGGGGTGAAGAAATGAAAAATGAAGGAGAGAGGAAAAGTGAAAACTGAACAAACGAAGACCGAAGAACTATAGAATGCCTGAGAGAAAGGAATAGCGTTAAAAGAAAACTGAAGAATGAATGTTTCTGTAGGTTAAGTAACTGTTCGCTGTACATTCCAAGTGTCTGTAAAAGCTCTCTTTGTCAAAGATGATATGCATGATTACTGTGGTGTTACAATGGTAACACAGGTAAAGCTTAAATTGTTATGGGGCTTGTGTATTTGACTTGAATGTAAGTTAGAGGAATATAGTACAATGTTTTATTTTTTCTGGATTCTTGACATGTTTGCTGAACCATAGAAGACTTAACATTTCTCTTCAGAGCAGCTCCTGTCATGTTCAGTATTTGTGATGGACAGGTTTCTGACTGTCTGCGTTGGTGTGTGTGTGTGTGACATGTCCTGGCATATGCGTTTTTAATTCATTGCTGTGACAATAGGATTCACGTTCACCGTCCAAATCGGATCGGGGGAGTCCGGTCCATGCCAAGTCGGACAGTGGATCAGGCTCACCCAGCCCCTCTAGAGCTTCCAAACGCTCAGAGTCCAGATCCAGATCCCGCTCAAAGTCCAGGTTAGTGGGCGCACCTTCAAAACATTGTTTTTTAAGAGTCTGTGTGTGGGTGTAGGTGGCACTGGTTTACTGCCACACTCTCAGAGCTATAGAGTGTGAGAGTTGTTAATCCTGGTATGTAAAAATAAGTTATGAGTGACCAAGAGATCTGTAGAAAAATGGATCTCACCACTGCTGCAGTTTAAAAGAAAAAAAAAAAAAACCTTTGTGTTGCTTGTAGGTCTCACTCTCGACGGCACTCAAATCGCCGCTACAGCCGCTCTCGCTCGCAGTCACACCGCCGAAGGTCTCGCTCGCGCTCCTACAGCCCTGACTACCGCCGCAGGAGGAGCCAAAGCACATCACCCATGTCCAACCGCCGCAGACACACAGGGAGCAGGGTGAGCAGGGGGGCCGGGGCAGCAGGACAGCCTGGGCAGTGTCAGGACAGGCCAGATCGCTTGTCCTAATGGCCCTGCCCATAGCCCTGCCCCACTCACTGGATATGCAGAACATTCCAAATTCACCATTTATTACTCACATTTAAGCAGGTGGCTCGTCTGACTGTGTTTAATGATAAGAATGTGGGTAGAAAGCCATAGTCTTGTTTTTGACACCCTGAGACATTTCTTGTCATGACCCATGTAATGTAGGTTGGTTGAAGGTTTAATCACACAATGCATAATTTTCAATTGTTGTTTGTTTCCTTTTAAACCGAACTAAATTCTGTATATCATCAAGGTGTGGCAGGTGGCCTGTCACTGTGTGTGTGGGCTTACCTTTTGTCTTGGGTGGGCTTTGTTTTCTGAACTGTGTGTAAGTGGGAATAAGTGCAGTGCTCCTGTTCCTTCAGGGCCAGGAAAAGCTTAACTGTGTATAATAACCCCTCCCACTCCCTCTCCCCCTCTTATTATATCAACAGAGCACACTCAGCCATGACTTCAAAAAAGACTCGCTCAGTCATGGTGATGCCCGGGTATGTGCACTTTTCTCAACCTTCTAATGCTAACGTTGGCACTAGTAGGCCCTTGCGGGTCTGGCCAGTCTAATCTGAAAGAGACAGGCATTTTGTTGTTGGTCACAGGGGGCTGGAATGGTTCCTGTTAAGACACTGGTGAATTATTTAAAGGGGAAGGTGTCCTCAGCCCTCACTATACTGTGTTACTATATAAACGCATACAAATATCTGATAAGAGCTGGTCTAGTCCAGTCCTGCATGCCATATACTTAAGGTATATCTCAGACACTCGCTGGACACCCAGTGAATGGTTGCAGCACCAGGTTACCATCATGACTGTATGTCTGATGTGGCTTCATTATTCTACAGTATATTTTTAAAAAGGTCTCTCAAAGGGGTTGTTGAATACTGTGAAACGGTCAGGGTTAGAGAAGTTCAGATTGTAAAAATGAGGGTTGACACAAGGGCTTGTGTGGTGTGGCAGGAAGACCCCAGCCCACCACTAATGAGCCCTGGGTCTGAATCCAGGGGCTGTGGCACTGAAACTGCACATCTTAAATCTGAAGTTAGCTATTACAAGTTCACAAGGATTTTTTCAATGTCGTATTAGAGAAGGAGGTCCGAACTTAGTTTAGGAACTATACCTTATCTTACAAATCCTATATTATCTCAAGTTAGGAAGTCCTAAACTACACAATTGAAGTCGATAGTCAACTGTCATTTCTGTTACTAAGCAACCAACTATGCACCCACAGCTGTTAGACCAAAATAATATAAACAGTATATAATGTAGTAATAATAATAATAATATAATATAATACAATAATATAACCAAACTTAAGTTGTAGCTAGACAACTAAAAATGGTCTCCACTGGCCAGCCCATTACAGTACTGTGGCCTGTGAGGGCCAGCAGTAGCTAATAAGCCCCATGGCATTAAAATGCAGCTCATTGTTTGGGTCTGCCATAAGCCTTTCCTTTGGTGCCTATGGGTTTTTTGGGGTTTTTTTGCATTACAAGTAAATGTAGTGCCATTGTGCTAGTAAGCTTTGGTGAGAAGCAGGTCTGGGATCGAATCCCCAGTGCTGTAACAGTGGCTCCCACTGAATAGTCCAGGTGCCAGGTTAGCAGAGGGTGGATCTGGAAAGCGTAGTGTGAACTCACATGAACTGTGACTTTCTGAACAAGACCCTCCGCAGTCTAATGGAAAGAAGCGACAGGGAAGCTGGTGAATAGGAATTGGTGATGACTAAATTGTGGGGAGAATTGAAAGAAAAAGTAGGTATTTAGAAAGTTTTGTGTCCAAAGCTAGAGGCCACAGGGAAAGACCACTGCATCCAGTGCTGAAAACGACAGGAATCCCTTTCATGCATGCAGCTTTTTGCATAGATGTTCCGGCTGTTTCACAGAACAGGGTCATATGTGAATATGATCCGGAGTCAAAATTGATCCAACAGTTTTTCCAAGCACAGCTAGTTCGCTTTCCAAGTAAAGTGTGAAAAAAGCCGTAAAATTACCTCGTGAGAGGATGACGTTTTTAATGACACATTTGCCTTATTTACAAAATATGTTTTAGCATTGCCAGCACTCAATAGAATCTGTTCTCCCGCCATTTTGTTCAAAACAAAGCGTCTTTCACCATGTAATTTAGACTTCACCTCCTCCCTTACTTGGATTTTCACGTCGTGTGTGAACACACTTATAGCATGTCCACTGCTAAAGGTGACAGGGAAAATTATTGCAGGCAGGTGATTTACACCGTCCTCAGTGTATAGTCACACTGCTCTTGAACTGAGAGAGAGGGGAAAGTCTAGCCCAGTACCCAGAGAGAGAGAGAGAAAAGAAAGTCTAGCCCAGTACCCAGAGAGAGAGAGAGAAAAGAAAGTCTAGCCCAGTACCCAGAGAGAGAGAGGAAAGAAAGTCTAGACCAGTACCCAGAGAGAGAGAGGAAAGAAAGTCTAGACCAGTACCCAGAGAGAGAGAGGAAAGAAAGTCTAGACCAGTACCCAGAGAGAGAGAGGAAAGAAAGTCTAGACCAGTACCCAGAGAGAGAGAGGAAAGAAAGTCTAGACCAGTACCCAGAGAGAGAGAGGGGAAAGTCTAGACCAGTACCCAGAGAGAGAGAGGAAAGAAAGTCTAGACCAGTACCCAGAGAGAGAGGGGAAAGAAAGTCTAGACCAGTACCCAGAGAGAGAGAGGAAAGAAAGTCTAGACCAGTACCCAGAGAGAGAGAGAGAGGAAAGTCTAGTCAGTGATGCACAGAGAGAGAGGAAAGTCTAGTCAGTGATGCACAGAGAGAGAGGAAAGTCTAGACCAGTGATGCACAAGGTTTACCTGTCACTATGCTGTGGGCCAACAGTCTTATAAGTGCACATGGTGAATGGGGATTAATGCAGACACCCAGAGAGCAGTGTGTGTTTGTCAAGGGTAAATGTTTAACAGTCTAATGCGAGTGGTTCTCACAATTTTTTTTCTCTCCTAGGCCAATCCGGACCCCAACACGTGTCTGGGTGTGTTTGGTCTGAGTCTCTATACCACAGAGCGGGACCTCAGAGAGGTGTTCTCCCGCTACGGTCCGCTGGCCGGTGTTAATGTGGTCTACGACCAGCGCACTGGACGCTCTCGCGGCTTTGCTTTTGTCTACTTTGAACGCATTGACGATGCCAAGGAGGTAGGGTGTCAAGAGAGAGAGAGAGAGAGAGAGAGAGAGAGAGAGAGATGGACGAGTGAATGAAAAGAAGTCTGGCCTAGAAGTTGTAGAAAGTAAAAAGATATGTGTTGTCTGTGCATGTCTCTGCTTGTCTGTGACACTGTGCTGTAGATAGTGTTTTGCTCAGTCACAAGAGGGCAGTGTTGTGCCATGTATACAGTCAGCTCTGCTGGGCCAGTGTGTGCTGCATGTAGATGATTTTTCATATGTTTTAATGGAGCTCAAGAATTTAGCTAAAGTCACAGGACAGCATGTGCATCTTATTGTTAATCAGTGTGTGATTTTAATGCTCTGTGGAAGATGATTTGTGACGTGTTGTTGCCATAGGCGATGGAGCGAGCCAATGGGATGGAACTGGATGGAAGGCGTATCAGAGTGGACTATTCCATAACTAAACGTCCTCACACCCCTACGCCTGGCATCTACATGGGCCGCCCCACACAGTGAGTCAGTGAAACGCGCGCTTGTCATGCTGCTGAAGTGAGTTTAGGGAGCGAGTCATCCCCCTGTCAGCCTCCTGTCTGCATCGCCATCCCCTTTGTTCATGCCCCAATTTACTTTCAATTGTAACTGCCCACGTGGTCGGCACCTATTGCGCACCTGTCTGACTAAGGAGGGGTCTCCTCTCTCTGTGGTCCTTCTCAAGATTTCTCCCATTTTCCCATTCCCCTTTTGGGTTTTTGGGGAGTTTTTTCTTACCCGCCATGAGGATTAAGTCAGGGGGTGCCGTCCTGTTTTGATTTGACTGTTGTGGCCTGTAAAGCCCTTTGAGACTGTAAACAGTGATATTGGGCTCTAAATAAACTTAAACTTGACCTTGAACGTGAGTCACAGATTAGTGCTGGTGGCTGTACTGGCTGTAGTTTTGAGAGTGAGAATTGTTTGGGTTTAATTGTAAAGCTTTAAACTTTGTTTGTCTTCAGTAATGGAGGAGGTGGAAGCAGCAGCGGAGGACGGCGGCGGGATTCGTATAACGACCGTGGCTACGACCGCTACGACCGCTATGACGAGTACGACTACAGATACAGGTAAAACATACACACTCGCGTACGTGTGTGTTTACATACAGGCTTGTTTAACTGCTGCTCCATCCTTATGTCATGTCTGTGTTTCAGTCGAAGGCATTCTCCATCTCCATATTACAGCCGCTACAGGTCCCGCTCACGCTCACGCTCCTACAGCCCACGTGAGTATAACACACACACACACGCCCACACACACACACTCACAGTGTTATCACACGCCCAAACACACACACACACACACTCACAGTGTTATCACACGCCCAAACACACACACACACTCAGTGTTATCACACGCCCAAACACACACACACACACACACTCACAGTGTTATCACACGCCCAAACACACACACACACACACACTCACAGTGTTATCACACGCCCAAACACACACACACACACACACTCACAGTGTTATCACACGCCCAAACACACACACACACACACACACTCACAGTGTTATCACACGCCCAAACACACACACACACACACTCACAGTGTTATCACACGCCCAAACACACACACACACACACACACACTCACAGTGTTATCACACGCCCAAACACACACACACACACACACTCAGTGTTATCACACGCCCAAACACACACACACACACTCACAGTGTTATCACACGCCCAAACACACACACACACACACACTCAGTGTTATCACACGCCCAAACACACACACACACACACAGTGTTATCACACGCCCAAACACACACACACACACTCACAGTGTTATCACACGCCCAAACACACACACACACAGTGTTATCACACGCCCAAACACACACACACACACAGTGTTATCACAAGCCCAAACACACACACACACACACTCACAGTGTTATCACACGCCCAAACACACACACACACACTCACAGTGTTATCACACGCCCAAACACACACACACACACACACTCACAGTGTTATTACACGCCCAAACACACACACACACACACACACACACTCAGTGTTATCACACACCCAAACACACACACACACACACACACACACTCAGTGTTATCACATGCCCGAACACGCACACACACACACTCAGTGTTATCACACGCCCAAACACACACACAGACTCACAATGTTATCACACGCCCAAACACACACACACACACACACACTCTCAGTGTTATCACACGCCCAAACACACACACACACACAGACTCACAATGTTATCACACGCCCAAACACACACACACACACACACACACACTCTCAGTGTTATCACATGCCCAAACACACACACACACTCAGTGTTGTAGGAGTTGAAAGGCTTAGTCCAGTAAGTTAATACACATGGGTCCATATGCTACAGGGACGGTCTGCACTGGCCATGCTCAGTGCATCTCTGATCTGTCCCTCTCCATCAAACCTGTCAACAGTCTGCATTTTGATCAGTATTTCCCACAGAGAGTCATTCTAACACACACTGCTCTCCAACGTCACTGCTCCTGTATGCTTAAAATGCCCAATCAAGCGTAGTCAATGAAAATGATCTGGCCAATGAAAATGAAGCATGGCATCCAGGACCGTGAAACATCTGCAGACAACTGACTGTCATTAACTACTGTCTGTTTTTCCTTCCTGTAGGACGATACTGAGATCACGTCCTCATGGATCTTCCCCCATCTTGTCTGTGGATGTTTATGAAGAGGCAGCATTGTAGTGAAGAGAGAGGAGAGTTTGTCAGTAAAACGGATTTGCCCATCAGATTATCGTTGTGTGGGTATGAAGCCAGTAGTGCTCCTGGGCTTGGTCATGGCATTGTGATGTTTATAGTAACATTTTGTGTAATATCTGTGTCTTTTTCCAAATGTGTGTGTGTGTGTGTGTGTGTGTGTGAGAGAGAGAGAGAGAGAGCGAGAGCGAGTAAGGAAGATCAGATATGAACTTGTGTGTGTGTTTGTGCATGTGTGTGAGAGAGAAGAGGACTGTGTGTCATTTACATGCAGCCTCACACACTTTAGTTACTCTTTAAACCGATGTTTTTGTTTTCATGTACTATTGGTTCTTCTGTTTGTCTGTTTTTAATTAAAAAGTGAATGGTAGTTTTGTCTCAAAAGTTTGTGTTGATAAGACGCTGTGTCTGCCTGCGTGTTCCTGTAACCCCTGTCCATTGCCATGGCAATCAGATTCACAGCAGTGCCAGTGCTCTGTGTTTTACCCATACAGCAGGCCACACCACCAGACCACTTCACTGACTGCCTCACAACTTCACCAGGTTTTATTGGTTTGTCACTTGCATTTTTAGGGTTTCTTTCTTTATTTAGGTTAAATCATCAAAAATGCACTCAACAATATGCAGGTCAGTATAAGCTGTGTTGGTGGGTGTCTTGCCTTTGCAATCCTCGCTAACTGTGACTGTCAGAGAGGGTGAGAAACAAAGACAGGACTGCCCTGTTCATTCTCTCCTTCAGTCTGTCTCACTGAGAGCTCTCTCCTTCTGCCTGTCTCACTGAGAACTCTCTCCTTCAGTCTGTCTCACTGAGAGCTCTCTCCTTCAGTCTGTCTCACTGAGAGCTCTCTCCTTCTGCCTGTCTCACTGAGAGCTCTCTCCTTCAGCCTGTCTCACTGAGAGCTCTCCCCTTCAGCCTGTCTCACTGAGAGCTCTCTCCTTCAGTCTGTCTCACTGAGAGCTCTCTCCTCCAGTCTGTCTCACTGAGAGCTCTCTCCTCCAGCCTGTCTCACTGAGAGCTCTCTCCTTCAGTCTCTCCTTCAGTCTGTCTCACTGAGAGCTCTCTCCTTCTGCCTGTCTCACTGAGAACTCTCTCCTTCAGTCTGTCTCACTGAGAGCTCTCTCCTTCAGCCTGTCTCACTGAGAGCTCTCTCCTTCAGTCTGTCTCACTGAGAGCTCTCTCCTTCAGTCTGTCTCACTGAGAGCTCTCTCCTTCAGCCTGTCTCACTGAGAGCTCTCTCCTTCTGCCTGTCTCACTGAGAACTCTCTCCTTCAGTCTGTCTCACTGAGAGCTCTCTCCTTCAGCCTGTCTCACTGAGAGCTCTCTCCTTCAGTCTCTCCTTCAGCCTGTCTCACTGAGAGCTCTCTCCTTCAGTCTCTCCTTCAGCCTGTCTCACAGAGCTCTCTCCTTCAGTCTCTCCTTCAGTCTGTCTCACTGAGAGCTCTCTCCTTCAGTCTGTCTCACTGAGAGCTCTCTCCTTCAGCCTGTCTCACTGAGAGCTCTCTCCTTCAGTCTGTCTCACTGAGAACTCTCTCCTTCAGTCTGTCTCACTGAGAGCTCTCTCCTTCAGTCTGTCTCACTGAGAGCTCTCTCCTTCAGCCTGTCTCACTGAGAGCTCTCTCCTTCAGTCTGTCTCACTGAGAACTCTCTCCTTCAGTCTGTCTCACTGAGAGCTCTCTCCTTCAGTCTGTCTCACTGAGAGCTCTCTCCTTCAGCCTGTCTCACTGAGAGCTCTCCCCTTCAGCCTGTCTCACTGAGAGCTCTCTCCTTCAGTCTGTCTCACTGAGAGCTCTCTCCTTCAGCCTGTCTCACTGAGAGCTCTCTCCTCCAGCCTGTCTCACTGAGAGCTCTCTCCTCCAGCCTGTCTCACTGAGCGCTCTCTCCTTCAGTCTGTCTCACTGAGAGGTCTCTTGTTATAACAGAGTAGTAACACACGTGTGAACTGGGGTAGATCTGCTAAAGTGGATTTCCTGAAGAGGGCAAAATCACATTGTCTGTGCCCTCAGCACCAGAATCTCTTCACGTCCATGAACCGTGGGGATGACAGTAAAGACAGTTTTAGATGACAGAGGCTCATGACAGTGTAGGCTAAACCATTAAAACATGGAGTGGGTCAGTGAACTTGCTGGAATTCTACTGAGTAAGTTTTCACCCATTTGGGGTTTTTTTATGAACACTGTTTTTATGTGACAGAATTCTGTCATTCTGAAAAATACTTTGAGAAAACAGTGGTTACATCAAAAGTGGACCCTGGTTGCTTAAAGTGCTTAAAAGGGCTTTGTGTTGCCTGGCCTTAACTCACCATGTGACCATCTAACCAAGTGACTCCGTAACAGGTCCAAAAGGTTCTGGCTCTGTCTAACCAGCTGGTAACACAGGTCAAAGGGTACAGGCTACTTTTAACAAGTAGGTAACACAGGTTAGGAACGGGTTGTATGGGCTGAAGGTTTCCCTCAGCTTTTTCCAGATGTAAACCTGTCCAGATGTAAGACAGAGTGAAAAATAGCTCCTCATCAACTGTTACTTCCTTCCAAAGTTCAGAGGTCATCGCAACAAGTTCTGTTGCACACTTTCCTCAGCGACAAGTGATTTCTAAAGGAAAGCCCAACCATAAATATGACAATGTTTTCTCAAACTCTCATGGTACACTTATTGGGTAAATAGGGTCACAAACCAGCTAATCCAGTTCTTTGTTAATTTTATGCTTTTCTTGTTTTGAGTTTTTGAAAAACTGTTCTGTGAAGAGCCACAACTCCGTTACTGTTGTTTAGATCTGACTGGTGCTAATGCTAAATGCTAATCCTTTCTCCTGTCACAGTCTCTCCTCAGTCACACCGTCAGCACTCTCCAACATTAAACATTAATGTCATTTTACTGATGCATGTGACTGATGCATGTGAACTCCCAAAAGTTTCTGGATTCTTGCATTGCTTCAGAAAGCTACATATAAAAGTGTTGCCTTTAGGGCAACTTTTATATCGGAGACATATTGCCTTTTAGAATTCAAATCTGAAAACTACTTAGTATTGAAATCAGTCTGTGGCCCATGTAAAATCGCTTTCAGTTGGATTTAGTTCATTCAAAGCAAATCTTGTTTGAAATAGTTTCAAATAGTCTGCAGTCTATTTTTGTGCAAATCACTGTATGTAGTATTACGTTTCCACATGCTAACCATGACACCCACATCTAGTCACCTTATTTAAACCTTCACAATCTTAAATATTGATCATTGTATTTCCATACTGCCTAGACATGCAGGGCAACTGTACTAAAGCAAACACTGATGCTGTCAGGATTGCTTGCATGTCATATGATCAAGCAAATGTATTGGGACTGTAAAGACATGCCATGCGGATGTCTGAAACAATCTGTGCATTTAGATTTTTATTGGTGTGACACCATAAAACGTATTTAAATCGCACATCTAGACCCTCGGATCTGGTTCACATTATAGCTGACCCAAATAAATCAAGTAATTTATATTAAGTACTTATTCACAAATATGGTTAAAAGGACAATCAGATTCCATCTAATGAACTTTGATATAATCAATATGGTTCCACAGTTATATTTTAAAAAGCTTTACAGAGATGTGTTTGTGAACAGACATCAGTGTAAGTGTGTTCTCGTGGCAACACTGCTCTGAAACCATAATGATCTCACACACAGACAAAACAAGTATATGAAATAAATAATCCTGACGACAATACAAATACTTGTTATTGTTGAAATATTCTTCAAATCACAACCTGTTTGATAAAATTGTGTCTATAATTGGCACCACGTGTCCAGTACTATAAACAGCCTTTCCATGTAAAGAGGTTTGTTCTCTGAGATTTTATTAGAGAAGATGTAGGTGAGAATCACAGACCACTCTCTCCAGAGCGTTTAAATCTTTCAGTCTGCTTAACACCTTTAAATCAAAGCACAGCTTTTAATGGAGTTTAAATCTAGGCGGTAAATAATCCATTAACTGTTTCTCTGTGGATCTGAATATTTGTGCTTGGAACGGTTGTATCGCTGGAAGACTGGGGGAGAGGGAATGGTGCGGTTCTGCTGGTCTGGTCTTTGACAGAATTTACAAAGTTTTTGATTTGTTTTAGGGGCACAAACAAAAGAAGGAAACTCTGCATTTGTTAGCCCTGATCCTTCTGTGTATTTTTTAAAATGATCATGTAGTTGATACACAAATATTTTTATTTTTCAAGATTAAACAATGATGTTCGTCACTAACTGTAAGTCTGGCTGAAAGAAGAGCCCCATTCCAATTTGGCCACCACACTCTAGCCACCTGTTGTTAGACCCGTCTAACTGTAGATTTGAATCCAATTTTTAACCAGGTTAAAATTCATTTTTTAAGTCTCCATTTGCCACACTGGGATAATCATTTGTCTCCTTAAGGACTTTCCTCGTGAAATAGAGGAGCTACGTCTGCTTCCTAATAGGGCTGGGCGGTATATCGACTTTTAAGGTATAGCGATATATTTTCAAACGAACTATAGGATGAGACAATACCATTTATATCCATATAGTTTGATGTTGTGTTACATAACCTGTTTCTTCTGCCTTTGAACCACTTTCTGCTCGCTGATTTGCTGCTTGCCCGATTTTCGGAGCCCTCCCGATCTGAAGCGCCCGGAAGCAAATTTCTGAAATGTAGTGTGGGGGGGGGGACTCATTAATATTCATAAGAGACGCGTTATCTGATTGGCCGATACAACGTTCCCGCTATGACACGTTGCGTGCTGACATGAATATTTAATAAAGTTAGCCGTCAGTTGCTCGCAAGAAAATTAAAATGGAATTCTAATGCCGTGGTTACAGTTTTTAAAAGCATGGCTCTTGACTAGGCCCATAAGGGGTTGGTAAGTCTCTCCAAGATGAGGTCTTGTGTCCCCTTTCAATTACACGAATCAGTTTTATGAAAAATTAAATTAGTGGACCATGGAGACATGCAAAAAAAAACTGTGATACCTGCTCAGTGTTTGGGGTTGCCACTTTATGAAAAATCATGTCTTAAGAACTCAGTCACTAGCGTGAGTGTGCGTGATTCTTACGTGGTCAGTCTTACATGGTCAGTGGACGATCGACATAGGCCTATGTAAAATCGAGCAGTGATATTTGCGTAGTGTTGGGGGTTCTCCTGGATTTGAAACCCGTGTTTTTTGCATCCTTATCAGATTTTGCTACTGGGTTGTTTTTTTTTTGCTACTGAATTTATATCGTAGTCTGTAAATTATTGCTACCCTGTCAAAAAATGCTACTGGAAGGCAGCAACTTTCACATGATTTTGACGTGTTATAGAAACATTAGCGATAGGATGCACGTTTTGATAAGTCAAACATCAGTAAAGTTAGTTGATTCTTACATTACAATGAATATGCGCTGGAACTGACTAAAGTTTTTAAGTTTCGTGCACTTTTTTTTTTTTAATTAAATATAATACAGAACAAAGTATAGGCCTGTATGTCACTCTTTGGTTTCTTTGGGTTTTCGGAAACCAGGACATAATTACTAATGTTGATTATGCACACTCAGATTTTAATCAGTCTGTTATTGTTGTTGAAAACAACTGAGGGAGCATTCTCAGAGAGATGCCTATTTTAATTAAATGTAGGCTATTTACTTTATACAATTTTTCATTTACATGTTTTGCAGGAAGGAATTTTATTTTGATCACAGTCTGTTTTAATAAAAGTGCTTGTGACATCTCACATGTGTCTTTGACTTACAACTGAACATTTAGCGTAGAAAATACCAAGATATATATCGTGTATCGCCATTCAGCCTAAAAATACAGAGATATGATTTTTGGTCCGTATCGCCCAGCCCTACTTCCTAATCAGTGCCTGATTCTACCTCTCCTCATATTTCAAGCTTTTGACAAGCCCAAGCCAAAGGATATCAGTAAGTTTGATACCTGACTTTTAGGGGAAAAACGATTTACAATAAAATAAAAACCTATTGTCTGAGTGACACAATTAAAATGAAGACAGAGGGGTTTTTTTCCATAGTGTTGAACATAAAGCATAATTCCTTAGCTGTAATGTGTGAACACAGGATTTATCATAAAACTAATATACAAACACAAATTCTAAAAACATGATAATGGAAAGTGGCCAGATAGTTTCCGTGCTTACTCTATAAACATATCTAAGGTCCGTTATTTCTATGTGCTGTTGAAGTTGCTCCGAAAAAAAAATGTCTTACAAACTAACTTTCACTCAGCCTTGTGATCAAAGTACTATCAACAACCAGCTTCAAAGACCAATGTTTGTCAAAATAAACAGTTTCTAAAATATGACCATTCCAGACATTTGTGATTCTGAAACATTTGTAATTCTGTTTAAAAAATGACTAAAAGCTTTGGAAAAAAAGAAAAAAAATGTAACAAATACAGATGTTTTCATAATGATTTTTATATGTTTATTTTATCCTACAGAAAAAGGTTTAAAAAGGTTGCTTAGTCATATAGGTTGCTTAGTCATTGCATAACAAAATAAACAAAAACATACAATGCACGGACACATCTATGGCCTGGAAATGCCTCCACAAAAATGAACAGATGAAAGATTTTACACATTCATATTACTAAGCAAAGTAGTTACTTCTGTCCCAGCACCATATCACGAGGTGATGTCTAAGAGATCCGAGCTGACAGACAGAAAATGGATAGACAGAGATAGCAGATAGCAGACAGACTGAGAATGCAGACAGACAGACAGAGAGTGGACAAACAGACAGAGCGTGGACAGACAGACAGAGAGGACAAAGACAGAGAGTGGACAGACAGACAGAGAGTGGACAGACAGACAGACAGTGCACATACAGACAGAGAGTGGACAGACAGTGCACAGACAGACAGACAGTGCACAGACAGACAGACAGTGCACAGACAGACAGTGCACAGACAGACAGAGAGTGGACAAACAGACAGAGAGTGGACAGACAGACAGTGCACAGACAGACAGAGAGTGGACTGACAGACAGAGTGTGGACAGACAGACAGTGCACAGACAGACGGAGAGTGGACAGACAGACAGAGTGTGGACAGACAGACAGTGCACAGACAGACAGAGAGTGGACAGACAGACAAAGTGTGAACAGACAGAGAGTGCACAGACAGACAGAGGGTGGACAGACAGACAGAGTGTGGACAGACAGACAGTGCACAGACAGACAGAGAGTGGACAGACAGACAGAGTGTGGACAGACAGACAGTGCACAGACAGACAGAGAGTGGACAGACAGAGACAGAGAGCAGACCGAAAACTCAATGTTGCCCTTTGACCTTCAGGAAGACACATCCTGAAATTCCCATCCCCTACTGTCGTGCTCCTGCTCAAAGACTCCTGCACTAGTGTCGGATTCCCGTCCACGGTAAACAAAACGTAGCAAGATGACAGCAGGATGTTAGTGTCATGTCTGCGTTATGTTCTGAGGGAGACAGCTATGGTTTTGTTATATTGGGCATGTATAGGAAGGAACCAGAAATGGCAATCAAACCAGACCCTGACACCAAAACAAACAGGTCTATCACTCTAACAACAGCACCTGCTGGATTTTTCCATTTGACCTATGGCTCTGTAGATCCAATGAAATGGAACAATTTGAATTAGCATATTTTCTAGTCCCTCTTCAGTTCGTCATCCAAACGGGACTAAACACTATACACAGAAACACGCCATCAGAAACGGGTATCATCATACACGATACACAGATACACACCGTCAGACACGGGTATCATCATACACTACACACAGATACACACCGTCAGACACGGGTATCATCATACACGATACACAGATACACACCGTCAGACACGGGTATCATCATACACTACACACAGATACACACCGTCAGACACGGGTATCATACACGATACACAGATACACACCGTCAGACACGGGTATCATACACGATACACAGATACACACCGTCAGACACGGGTATCATCATACACGATACACAGATACACACCGTCAGACACGGGTATCATCATACACGATACACAGATACACACCGTCAGACACGGGTATCATCATACACGATACACAGATACACACCGTCAGCCACGGGTATCATCATACACGATACACAGATACACACCGTCAGACACGGGTATCATCATACACGATACACAGATACACACCGTCAGACACGGGTATCATCATACACGATACACAGATACACACCGTCAGACACGGGTATCATCATACACGATACACAGATACACACTGTCAGCCACGGGTATCATCATACACTATACGCAGAAACACACTGTCAGACACGGGTATCATACACTATACACAGATTCACACTGTCAGACATGGGTATCATCATACACGATACACAGATACACACTGTCAGACACGGGTATCATACACTATACACAGAAACACACTGTCAGACACGGGTATCATACACTATACACAGATTCACACTGTCAGACATGGGTATCATACACTATACACAGATACACACTGTCAGACACGGGTATCATACACTATACACAGATACACACCGTCAGACACGGGTATCATACACTATACACAGATACACACCGTCAGACACGGGTATCATACACTGTGCACAGATACACACTGTCAGACAGGGGTATCATCAAACACTATACACAGATACACACCGTCAGACACGGGTATCATACACTATACACACTGTCAGACACGGGTATCATCAAACACTATACACAGATACACACTGTCAGACACGGGTATCATACACTATACACAGATACACACCGTCAGACACGGGTATCATCATACACTATACACAGATACACACCGTCAGACATGGGTATCATACACTATACACAGATACACACCGTCAGACACGGGTATCATACACTATACACAGATACACACCGTCAGACACGGGTATCATACACTATACACAGATACACACCGTCAGACACGGGTATCATACACTATACACAGATACACACCGTCAGACACGGGTATCATACACTATACACAGATACACACCGTCAGACACGGGTATCATACACTATACACAGATACACACCGTCAGACACGGGTATCATCATACACTACACACAGATACACACCGTCAGACACGGGTATCATCATACACTATACACAGATACACACCGTCAGACACGGGTATCATCATACACTACACACAGATACACACCATCAGACACAGGTATCATACACTATACACAGATACACACCGTCAGACACGGGTATCATACACTATACACAGATACACACTGTCAGACACGGGTATCATCATACACTATACACAGATACACACCGTCAGACACGGGTATCATACACTATACACAGATACACACCGTCAGACACGGGTATCATACACTATACACAGATACACACCGTCAGACACGGGTATCATACACTATACACAGATACACACCGTCAGACACGGGTATCATCATACACTACACACAGATACACACCGTCAGACACGGGTATCATCATACACTATACACAGATACACACCGTCAGACACGGGTATCATACACTATACACAGATACACACCGTCAGACACGGGTATCATACACTATACACAGATACACACCGTCAGACACGGGTATCATACACTATACACACTGTCAGACACGGGTATCATCAAACACTATACACAGATACACACTGTCAGACACGGGTATCATCATACACTATACACAGATACACACCGTCAGACACGGGTATCATCATACACTATACACAGATACACACCGTCAGACACGGGTATCATACACTATACACAGATACACACCGTCAGACACGGGTATCATCATACACTATACACAGATACACACCGTCAGACACGGGTATCATACACTATACACAGATACACACTGTCAGACACGGGATCATCATACACTATACACAGATACACACCGTCAGACACGGGTATCA
This sequence comes from Chanos chanos, assembly GCF_902362185.1. Lineage (NCBI taxonomy): Eukaryota > Metazoa > Chordata > Actinopteri > Gonorynchiformes > Chanidae > Chanos > Chanos chanos. The sequence continues at coordinate 24,305,655 of NC_044506.1, forward strand.
TACACTATACACAGATACACACCGTCAGACACGGGTATCATACACTATACACAGATACACACTGTCAGACACGGGTATCATCATACACTACACACAGATACACACCGTCAGACACGGGTATCATCATACACTATACACAGATACACACCGTCAGACACGGGTATCATACACTATACACAGATACACACCGTCAGACACGGGTATCATCATACACTACACACAGATACACACCGTCAGACACGGGTATCATCATACACGATACACAGATACACACCGTCAGACACGGGTATCATACACTATACACAGATACACACCGTCAGACACGGGTATCATACACTATACACAGATACACACCGTCAGACACGGGTATCATCATACACTACACACAGATACACACCGTCAGACACGGGTATCATCATACACTATACACAGATACACACCGTCAGACACGGGTATCATACACTATACACAGATACACACCGTCAGACACGGGTATCATACACTATACACAGATACACACCGTCAGACACGGGTATCATCATACACTACACACAGATACACACCGTCAGACACGGGTATCATCATACACTATACACAGATACACACCGTCAGACACGGGTATCATACACTATACACAGATACACACCGTCAGACACGGGTATCATACACTATACACAGATACACACCGTCAGACACGGGTATCATACACTATACACAGATACACACCGTCAGACATGGGTATCATACACTATACACAGATACACACCGTCAGACACGGGTATCATCATACACTACACACAGATACACACCGTCAGACACGGGTATCATCATACACAATACACAGATACACACTGTCAGCCACGGGTATCATACACTATACACAGATACACACCGTCAGACACGGGTATCATACACTATACACAGATACACACCGTCAGACACGGGTATCATACACTATACACAGATACACACTGTCAGACACGGGTATCATACACTATACACAGATACACACCGTCAGACACGGGTATCATCATACACTACACACAGATACACACCGTCAGACACGGGTATCATCATACACTATACACAGATACACACCGTCAGACACGGGTATCATACACTATACACAGATACACACCGTCAGACACGGGTATCATACACTATACACAGATACACACCGTCAGACACGGGTATCATACACTATACACAGATACACACCGTCAGACATGGGTATCATACACTATACACAGATACACACCGTCAGACACGGGTATCATCATACACTACACACAGATACACACCGTCAGACACGGGTATCATCATACACAATACACAGATACACACTGTCAGCCACGGGTATCATACACTATACACAGATACACACCGTCAGACACGGGTATCATCATACACTACACACAGATACACACCGTCAGACACGGGTATCATACACTATACACAGATACACACTGTCAGCCACGGGTATCATACACTATACACAGATACACACCGTCAGACACGGGTATCACACACTATACACAGATACACACCATCAGACACGGGTATCATACACTATACACACTGTCAGACACGGGTATCATCATACACTATACACAGATACACACCATCAGACACGGGTATCATACACTATACACAGATACACACCGTCAGACACGGGTATCATACACTATACACAGATACACACCGTCAGACACGGGTATCATACACTATACACAGATACACACCGTCAGACACGGGTATCATACACTATACACAGATTCACACCGTCAGACACGGGTATCATACACTATACACAGATACACACCGTCAGACACGGGTATCATACACTATACACAGATACACACCATCAGACACGGGTATCATACACTATACACACTGTCAGACACGGGTATCATCATACACTATACACAGATACACACCGTCAGACACGGGTATCATACACTATACACACTGTAAGACACGGGTATCATACACTATACACAGATACACACCGTCAGACACGGGTATCATCAAACACTATACACATGTTCATGTTACTGGTCTTGCTGGGGGAAAAATCCTCTGGTGATTATGTATTAATGAAATAGTATAACTAGATTTTTTAATACATTTAGTTATTTATTTTGAAGAAATGGTCATCAAATAGACCCATGGATTCTCTCCAACCTGTGGAGAACTATATACAACATATACAAACACAGACAAGTGGTGAGAAAGATCTCAGTCTCATTGGAAAAACAGCCATTATTCACAGTTCTACTGAAGGACACTGCTTTTCCAGTCTGAGACTTTCTGAAAGAAGAATGGGATTGGGTTTTCCCTCCCAGTGCCGTCAGCTCTGAGACATTCACCCTGTACCTGTCCTCTCTCTCCCCAGTGGCTGGGCACACATTCTTCATGATCATATGCAAATCAAATCTGTGCCTTTGTTATATTCATCCTGATCAATTCATTTCAGACCAGCAGTACTAACAGAGGGATGGAGGGGCTCTTTGAGACAGTCTTTGATTCATATTTAGGGGGGAATCTGGAGCACTTTTCTCTGTGACCTGGAAGCGATATAAAGTAAACACCCAGCCAGGAAGTGGCTTGGACATTTGAGTTGAGGCAGGTGGCATGTTTGTGACTAAACACGCAGAGTGCCTCTCCCTGGGTCTTTTTTGCTCCACTGAAAGTGAAGATGTGAACTGCTGACTGGGAATAAGTAGCAGAGTAACACTGGACTGGCTGGACGATGTTTGCAGGGTGCCTTCACACTACTGCTCACAATGACAATGATTTCTAAATATTTTACACGTTTACATTTGCCTAATCAATCTTTACAGAAATTACTGGATAAAACAGAGGATCCACTCGGCTGTCTTAAGCAGTGACAGACCTGTGTTCGCCTGTGTGAAAACCCTGTCAGTACCGTCTGTGGGCGATGAACTCCTTTTTTCTTACAGAACCCAGTTATTATTCATAAACGGAAAGGCACTGTTTTAACATAAGAGAATATCTGAGTGTGTGAGTTGACCCAAGACGTGACACCAAACACAGGTTTATTTCAACATGTAATCAGAGGGATTGATGTGTTCAAATTTAAACTCACAGAAATGGTTTCAAGACACTGTGCAGGGATACATACAATATATATGAACTCAGTGAAAGAAGTATCACGTTATTCTTTATGATATACTCCCAAGAGTTGACCTATAGCATAAATTTCTTTAAATAAAACTCAAATCTTTTTTCGGACATTCAGAGGACAACCTGAAATTTTATACTCTCACTAAAATTTTTCATTTAATTCCGGTTATAATTTTTAAATTTATTTCTCATTATAAATTTCTTATTGTAGTGAATTTGTATAAATTTGATTTAATATATTGTACTACATCACCTTTTTGGTCCACATATATAAAATATATACATATATAAAATGTGCCAATGTTGTGTGTGTGTCTGTAAGCCATCTGACCTTTATTAAACTCCAGGCCCTTACAACAGAGCGGTGTGGTTGTACAGTGGCTCTCATGAACACATAGAGTTCACGGTTTACGAATACATACATGGACAGAAACAACAAAAAAAAATCAGGTTAAACCTCAAAGATCCGACTCTCCACTTAAATAAACAGACTTAATAAACAGTCGCTTGCTTATCCCCATCTCAGTCACTCAGCCCTTTTAGGATTGAACATTATCATAGACACTGATGTATTCACCTGGACTGAAACATATGGAATGGAAATACCTATGTATTGAAAGTGTTTCAGTCTAGGATCTCTCCTCAGTCTGATCTGTGACCAGGAGGGATTTGATGCCATGTGGCGTATTTTTGCACAAATTCACATAAAATACTGTCAGGTACTGTTCACATTTTATAGCACAGTGAAGCACCAACACAAACAAAACAGAACTGTCACATATTCATGCATCAGTTTAATTCTGCCACACAACCATCAGAAAATAACACTCTAATGCTGTTTTTTGTTTTAAATCAGGCACTCTTTATCCTGTACCATGTGTAGTACGGAGCTGGCGCGGCCTGGAGGGGTCCTACAGACAGAGCTTAGCTTGGTCTTACTACTCAGTCACATGGAGAAATACAGCAGCGCCCTATGGGTTACATAACCTGTTTTTGTTCTCAGTTCACGACAAGAACAATTATAAATCTGAAACTTGCACATCTTTACACAATACATAGCGTTACTTCATCTTAACTTTTAAATTACCCCACCAAAATTGTGAAAGTACAAGGTAATTAATGTACAGAGCAAACCACAATATTAAGCAGTCAAATGCAGTTCTTCAGCCCTAATTAGTGGCCGTTCCAATTATGCCGTTACAGATTTCCAGATGTCTGTATTTTGACAGCATGTTCCCCAGTCTCTATTTTTGACACGAAGGAGACACTACGACACGGCTGATTTTAGACCGATTTAGAATGATTAGTGTTGCATATTTATGAAAAAGTAGGTTATTGCACATATGCTAAAATACGTAAAAATCATTATTTATTATGAAATATTAAAGGTGGCCACATCATCAACCACGGTACTGAGTTACCAGAGGCAAAGATCTTAAAATCATGTTTCTAATTTATAAAATTATAAAAGTTTTTCACTTTGTTGAAGTGCAGAGTACAAAAGACGTTTACTATATACCTGACAAAATTAAATCAGTGCATGCTGAAAGAAAACGGAATACACTATTTAACTGATAACGAACCTTCACTCATTAAATTACATTATGTCACCGCCATTTTCTAAAGAAAACTTCATGTTCGGTTAGCCGGACCATAAATAATCTCTGAGAGTTAGAAGTTCGAGGAAGCAACCCTTTAAGTAGGCTATATTTTTTCACATTGACATAAATCGACATGGTAAATGGTCTTATCGGCTTTAAGTGTACTTAAGATTTTCATCGTTACCGATTATTACAGGGCATAAATCTACAATACACCAAACTTCCTCTGTACTTTTTCTGAGCAGTTGATTCACCTCAACATGGCGATTGCTTTAGAATGCTCCATACATTTCACCGGTTGAGATACGGCTCCGTAACGCGGAGAAAACAAAGGCAAACTGCAGTTCGAAGCGATAAAACTACGTGCGTAACTTACATTGGTCTTAAATCCTCAAGTCGTCAAAAGAACGAATACACTTTTCTTGCCCTTTAAAGTCTGTTGTTTACATATCCTAAACTATACGTTACATCCCTATTGTTCTAACTTACATATGTTTTGCTTCTGCGTTTATTTTCTCGTTAAATTACTGCCGAAAGGCATGTCTTTACATCGTTCTGCCTTCGAGACGGTCAAGTTATATAAACTAATCTTATAGAAAATGGCCACAACGCAATTCGGGCGGAGCGAACCGACGGATTCCTCTAAAAAAAAAGAGAGAGAGAGCATCTATAGGCATTGTGCAGTAACGTACCGTGTGACTATAAAAGCACGTCGGTTCAACACGATCGTTTCAAATGGTTTAGAGGAGCAAATAAAGTCATGCAAAATTGTTTACTGTGATACATACATATGTCTATATATATATGTATATATATATATGATTCAAGTGTGTTATATTATAAATCGTGGCATATCATAAGGCGGATCAAGAAGAAAACACATTGTTTTACGAGACAAAAAAAACGGCTTGAGCATTAAAAAAATTATTTATAAGGCAGTAACCGCTGATCGGAAACACATTATTTGGCTGTGGGATGAAATATTAAACAAAATATAAATCGCTACACCATCAGAAACTTAGGCAGAAAAAATACAGCGATGTAGTTCATCATCCTAAAACAAAAAATATGCAAAATTAGATGTGCAAGCTGGTTGCTTTGGCTGAGTTAAATAATTAAATGATGCAGTAATGTAAGCATGTTAAATAAATCACCTTGTTTCGCGCCCTGATTAGTATCGAATAGCATCGTGTGAAAACCAATGAATGGTGGTAGTAGTGTAGCGTGTAGTAAGGGGAGAGAAAGCTCTCTCTGATTGGATGATCAGTTCATCCAATAGGAGCTCAGCATGTGCATGCCATTCTTCGGTGTGTTTTGGTTGTCAGAGCTGAGGAGGGATCCAGGCCTATCTACATGGACACAGAAAAACCATAGAAGCCTCATTATATTATCAGCGCACTAGACATAACAGACTGTATACGGTCATAAAAGTATTGTCACACTAATAAACAGCAAATACATTATACAGAACCAACAACACACTGAAGCGGCCTATGAGTATCAGTCTCATTTTTGTGTTGTATTTATATCTCATATTTGCAGAGACACTTTAAGTTGATCATCTTGCAGTAGTGGTGTGTTGCTCTAAACAAGAAAGATTCTTGTTGAGAAGCAGACAGGGCACTCTGTATGACCTAAACACAGTGCGTGTTCAGCTGAAGTGTCTCGTTCCTCAGTTTACATTTTAATAGTCATAGCCAGAGATATATAGTAACTCAAATTTCGTGTCAAAAAATTGGGGATGTTTATAAAATATGGAGGTGTATTTTCATGGTTGCATGGCGTCGGGAATAATCCATGCATACAGAAGCCGACTACCGTTCGGTGTCTTCGCAATTATAGTGGTCTAATAGGGCGATACGATTTAATGTTTCAAGCGATTAAAAGCTGGAGGTTTCTGTTTCAATAAGGGTATAACTGTATGATGAGACCAGAGTCGTTATAACTCATGCGCACACACACACGGTTCTGCCCTGTTACGTGCATATGGTGGAGATGGGTGTAATTCCTGCGGGTGTCGGCGTTTGGACTACCGCTGACTGCAGCGCTGCGGATCAGGCCGGTCGGAGACGCATTACACCGTTCATTTGTTAACTTGTTGAAACTGACAATGTGCGTAAAATGGTGAACAAATTCCAAGTCAAATTCCAGACTCAAACACTAAATGCTAAATAATGATAAGCCACTTATGTTACTGGTCGTTTATCCCAATGACACTTAACAAAGAATGCAGCACACGCTTTCGCCCTTGTGGTGCTCCAGCTCACTGCAAGGCCCTCCCCTTTCTGTAGGCAACATACATGCTCCGGAAGTGCACTGGATTCGCCATGTTCGACACGATTAAATCATGCCTATCCTTATTGTCCATCATTTCCAAACATGGGAACACCTAATAAAACGGCAAGTGTCTCCACGTCGCATTTTTACACTGCTGTCCACATATTAAGATAAAGGTGCACTGCCTTATGGCTGTTTCATGTAAAATGTCAATGTTTGCTTAGGCAAACAAAATCCCCAAAGGCTCATAGCCCTGCAGCTCGCATTACATAGACGTTAAGAGTCAAATATGAGGGGCATGGTGTTGAGGTTAGGGTCGATTGCAATATACGGTTGTGCTTATTTCTGAAGTTGAAAGAAAGTGATAGCGCATTGATCCCACTCGTCTGAGCCTATATGAGTCGCTTTTTATGTCTCTATATGCTTTATGAATGGCATTCCCTCCCCCCCTTCCCTATATGGCAGCCTACTACACCCACGGTCACACGAGCCCAGCTGTAGCTCTGTACAGTGAGCGGGCGTGCGCTTCACTGTTTCAACGACAACCAATGAGAGGCCAGGACCGCAGAAAAAGGCCACCAAAATGAAGAGGAGTAAAAGACACAGAGCGTTCGCACGGAATCCCTACATGCACGTTGCTAGGTTTTACCCCAACTCCAATCTCTCTCTCTCTCTCTCTCTCTCACACACTCACACACACACTCGCTCTCACACACACACACACACTCACTCACTCTCTCTCTCTCTCCCCACCCCAGCTTCCCCTGTGCAATTTTCCCCAATCCTGCTCTTAATTGAGCAACCGGGAATCCTCACGTGTGGGGGTTCATTTGTAGTTTGAACACGTGGCTCATGCAAAAAGCCGGAATAACTGAGGGATTTTTTGTCTTTTTCTGTCGATTTTATTTAGAGGCGGTGCCTGCATGAACGCGCGTGACATTTCCAGTCGCTCTGCAAAAGAAGCTGGGGTGAAGACAAAAAGTAGTTTCTCTCTTTTTCCAGAAAAATCCACAACCCTCTGGAGAGACGGAATAAATAATTAAATTTTCTTAGCAATAGGGGAAAAAAACTATCGCACAGCCACGGCGAGCCCGTCCATCAGATACCTTGGCAGCTTGGGCTGATTGGGAGAACACTCCCAGCCCCACCGCTGAGCAATAGTGTGGTCCTCTCCAAACACTGCCCATCTGAGAGACGCGATTTTGGGCTACTCTCAACAACACGTTCACTCTCTCCGGTGCAGCAATATGAATAAGCTCTATATAGGCAACGTGAGTGAGAAGGCGAGCGCGCTTGACTTGGAAACTATCTTCGAACAGTGGAAGATACCTTTCAGCGGGCCGTTTCTCGTTAAAACTGGTTACGCGTTCGTGGATTGCCCAGACGAAAAGATAGCAATGAAGGCCATTGACACTCTTTCAGGTGAGGACAGATACTTTTGTTGTATGCACTTCTACGGCAGGTTAAACGAAACTAAATGTTGAAAAACTGTGTTATTTACAATTAAAACCCGGCTAGACGACGGATGGCGTTCGTGCAGAGTGGGTGGTGTAGCTTGGTGTCTGTTCCCCTGGATCTTGGAAACCTCTCTAGTCTCTTAAAGTGTCGGACGGGAAACACTTATTTTTCTGTTAAAACCGGTGATTGGCATCAATCAGCCACAACTGCATCAACATGAATGCAGCGCCAATATTGAATCCATTGCATTGGTCTGGTTCGATTCAAACTTTCTTATGTAGCCTCCCGCAGCACACCCAGTGTGTTTCAATTAAATTACTCAGACCTGGTGTTATTTTTTGTTCAGACCTCTGTTTCCTCCTTACATGAAGTACACTCTCAAAGTCCAGATTAAATTTAATTGTCCTTCCTGAGGAGTCGAACAGTGCCGAGTGTCAATTTGTATCATAAGTTGCTACAGTCACACACGCTGGCACGCCAGGTGTTTCAGTTGTATGCTACTGGGAAAATGTAGGCCATTAGGATGCGTTTCTACACTTGTAATATACTTTAAATGTGACAATTTTGTAGAAGTACTTAAACACCAGAGAACTGAGTTTCCAGAGGTATTTCAACAGGCACTGGAATCTCACAAGCATTTTCCTAAATAATGCCATGCTTCGCTGTGTGGAAGAGGCCTGTTTTCTGGCATAGGGTCAAACGTGTCTTCCATGCTTAACCTGCAGAAATTTGCAGTTTTTATTATTATTTTTTTTATAGGTACATTGGTTGTCCATGTCTTTGTTTTATTGTGCATTTTATGTTAATTATTTGAAGACGAATTTTAACTACATGCTAAATAAAACTCGGTCATATCTAAATATTTAAATAAATAATTTGAATAGTTTCTCGGGCGAATTTAAAAATCCGAATTAACGGCAATCTTTGAATTATTAAATGACAATTACGACTTTTTACAGGTAAAGTAGAACTACATGGGAAACGTCTAGAGGTGGAACACTCGGTCCCTAAGCGACAAAGGTAATTTTTCAATTACAATTTACCAACATTTTTATTTTTTCCCTCTCTGCAGACTGTCCCTCGTGAATCCTGATATGGTTTTGGAATGTTATATGTTAATTTTGCTTCATTCAAATTTAATTTAATCCATGTGTTACGCGTCATTCTGTAATATGTTAAATTGCTACGTAAATGAGAGACAGGACGACCAAAGTGTGTGTCAGTTTATCCCGCAATTACTTAAATTCGTGTTTGTAATTGCTTAGGAAAATGTTTGTTCTGTTGTCACCTTCTACGGCCTGCGGAATGTAGACTCATTCCGCTGCTGCAGCAGGCTTTCGCACATGTAGCGCATAGTTCCCTGACCCGCTGATTTCATGTGCACATTTTCTGATTAATCACGATTTGCAGTCTTAACATTTGTTTTAAGCACGTTATGTTGAAAAAATTGTTAATCGAGCCCACATTCTTGGAAGGCTTGTGAGTGAAAGATACAGGGTTATACTCTTTGGTGGCTTCCATTTAAGAAAGAGCTACTCGTCACTCATGCCGCCTCGCGCTTCCGCCCCCTCTTTCCCCTCCTCGTGTGCTGCTGATGCACGAGATGGACTCCTCAGCGTGTTTGGAATGAAAGGGTCGAGGCCTAGTCACGGAAACCCACTGTCTGTTGGTCCATACGTGCTGCATGTTAGGTATGCCAGTTTCACGATTAGAAGTTGTATCTGTCACACCAGTTGCAGTTAAAAAAATCAGACTACAATACAGTTTGTCTCAACCGGAGAAGGATAAAATCAGAAAAATGTAATTAACGAGATAATGCCAACGTAATGGTAAATTGACCTCTTCGTTACTGAGTTTCCCAAATACCCACAGTTGCTTAAAAGTACGCAAGGCAATCTAACGCAGTAAAATAATCAAAGGCGACATCAGTAAAATCATTAGAGTAGACAAACCTTTATTTCTCTCTCTCTCTCTCTCTCTCTCTATATATATATATTTTTTTTTTACTATTTTTTAGGGGGGCGGGGCGGGGGGTTGAACTGTTTATTTCGTCGTTGGTAATCTTACTCTAAAAGAGCACGAAATAATTCTGGGCATTTTTAGATTAATTACTTCTTGGGGTTGTTACTGTTTCACATCGTGTTTATAAAAATAAAATTGTATAATTGTAAAATGGATCCAATATAAGTGGGAGGGTAAAACGCCACGTGAACCCAAAGCTTAAATGCTCTCCGGTCCGCGGTTTAATTTTCAGAATTTTAAAATGCCCGCAGTTGTTCCACCTTAGTATGGATTTGGTGTACTGGTAAATTACTCAACTGCAAGAGTTCGTAAATAACGCTTTACTCAGGTTATCCTTAATAAAACGGCTTTTCTGGCTGTTATTTAAGTATACGTTAACACTGTTAAATCTGATTATTGTGAATAGCGTTCTCTCTTGGTGCACATGTACATATGAAGTCACTCGCATGAGGAGATTTTTTTGGCATGTGTGTGTGTTTGTGTGTGTGTGCGCCTTTTAACTATGGCTCTCCTCAGCCATGCTTTCTCTGGCCGAGGCAGGTTAGAGGTCTTGTGTAAAGTTGATTTGAGCTAGGAGCCAATGAGAGCAAAGTGCAGTGAGGTGCATGCTGGGAGTTATTCAGCATTCCATCCTGTTGAATATCAGCTGGGGTCCATCCCCCCTCAACACACACGTATACACACACACACACACTCGCTTTCCCTTCGGTTCACTTCCTCTCTTAAGTGTGTGTGTGTACATACAGTTCTGTGATTTCATAAAGTTAGGCCTCTGAGTGACCAAACTGGCTGTTACTGACCAAGGGTGCTTTTTTTTTGACAGATCATGCTAATTATTTATAAATTATTTCCAGTTGTGTGTGTGTGTGTGTGTGTGAGAGAGTGAGAGAGAGAGAGAGAGAGAGAGAGACAGACATAGTGGCTTAAGTTGCTGTATTCTGTGTGAGGCCATTTTAAGGTTGTGTCTTGGCCTCTGATGTTCAAAACCCAGCGTTCATCCATATAGTAAGTTTTTATATAGCCAGATTTTTGTCATGAGTGATGGGACAAGATTAGGTTTAGGTTTGGGCTAAGACCCTACCAAAGTGCAGGGCGTCTTTACTAATGTGATTTTTATGTGTGTCAAGGCTTGGCTCTGTACAACTCTATGGTAGACTATATTCTTTTGTTTTCATTGTGTGTGCTGTAGCTTCCTGAATTGCTTAATTTACAGTCTCCAGGTTGTGTGTGTGTGTTGTCTGGATAAACACTGAGGGAAATCTACCAGTGGTGTGCAGTACTCCTGTTTTGATGCTTTTAGATATAATAAATGGACTTGTTCTTGGTTCTTTTTTAGGTTAAATATATATATGTACATACTGAGTTAATTGGAAGCACGCATGTCTTAACACTTACATCATATCTATCTGTCCAGCACAATAATATATATTAATATAATAATACTCCTAATGAAAAGAATGAAGAATTGCAGTGGTGGTAATAATGGTGAAGTCATGCTTCGCGTCTCCTGACAGATTTCACTGGGCTTCACTCTGGGCTGCTTATGTGCCGTTGTAAAGAACACATCACAGAGCTGAGCAATATAGACCATAACTGAACCCAGCACAGAGACGTTCTCCAGCTGCACGATATTTCTGAGTGATATAATTTTGTAAGGTGTGATTGACCCTTCTGATAATCTGTACGTGTGTGTATGTGTTACACAGTTTAAAATTAAACAGCACCTTTCCTGGAAAACCACACTCATGTAGATTTCATAATGTTGCTGTAGTTTTGGTTGGGAATTTGAGTTTGTGTGAATTTAGTTGTAGTTTTGTGGGGGTTTTTTGGTTTGTGATTTTATTGAAGTGTGTGTTCTCATTTCCGTGTTTGCAGGCTTTTGTACAGCTGTAAAGTGTGCTTGTTTTGTTTGGCTGTGACTCTTTATGATTGTGTGATACTGATTTGTGTAATACACCATGCATTGGAATGGTTGAGTTGGAATGGTATTTTGTGTTTTAGTGGTTGTATTGAGGGCCTGTATTGGTTAAACTGTATGTGCAGACGAAGACAGTGATGTTTCCATGTTGTATGTTGCAGTGTTGTGATGGTGTTGGCGCTTTCCCATGAATATTCTCTGTAGGAAATCCCCTCAATTTTTAGCACGCACACCCACACCGACAGTTAAATGTGTAGAATATCCGTTGGATTTAAAAGTAAATAGAGACCCTCCTCTACTAATACATCAAGAGTCTGCCTCCTACCATTCGGCCCGCCCATTTCTGTCTGTAGGCTAACCCGTTTCCATAGTAACTGCGGCCCCACCCCCTGGGGGCAGCGAGGGGATGTTTCCCTGAAATGGGGCACTTACCTCCACCCCAGCACTACACACATACGCCCCTCGATCGCGCCTATAGGTTAACTCTTTGGAGGAGAACATTCCATAGTGCTATCCCACAGCAATGCCGACCAGGGCCGGAAAACATACCATTCCCGCCAGATTCCTAGGTTGAAGTAAAGGGTGTGTGTGTTTTTAAACATTTTAAAAACTGAATGTCCAAATATCTGAAACCAAGTTAAGAATCACAGTGTTGGGAGAGTGTATGGTTCAGTTTCTTGACTGTTAGGAGGGTAATTGGTTACAAAAATAGATCCTAATTGTTGTGCTTTTCATAGTCGTAAAATGAGCTCTTCCTGTTCATTAGTGCAGTTGTGTGTTTGTTTTGAAGACTTTTAAAATTTTATCACTTATTTTAATACTCGGTGGTCATCAGTCAAAAAATGTGATTAACGTCAGCCTGTGTGTGTCCTGCCGTTATTTAGAAAAACAGTTATATAATTCTCTCATGAAGGTGAAGCTTTAAAACAATGTGTTTTTTTTCTGTTCCTGTTTTCTTGCTCAGGAATGGTCATGTGATGGGTTGTAAATGGTCCTATGTTTATTTTTACTGGTGGAACACAACATTAAATGACGTTAAAACATGACCCAAATGATTCATCAGCGCTGAATACCTTAATGTTAAACAATACTATTCACTCAAGCTTCACACCTTTTTGCTTTTGCTTTTGGTTTTAATCTTGGTTAGGGAGTCTGATATTTGGAGTGGTCTGTGTATTTCGTATTTAATTATCGATGTGGGAGGGGTGTTTTACAGTGTCCTACATTGTTTCTAACAGTAACTAAAATTACTAGCAAATTGTTTAAAAATTTGTTTGAATTCATAATTTTTTTTTTCCTGGTCATTTGTATACTATGTGTTTAGACTTTGTGCAACTGGAATTATTTTGGATTTGTGAAGCTAACCCTTCCACACATCCATTTAAATTTTTTTTTTCCCTTTGCAAAAATTGGATTTTTGGCATTTAGACTAACTGTTGTGCATCCTAAATTCTGACGCCTTAGACCATTTCATTTGCCTGTAGCCAGTGTTGGGCTGTATCGGAGCCTGTTGACGGTGTTCAGCACTGAATAAAACAGTCACATTGAATGTTGAGCAGGAAGGTTTAAGTTTTGGCCATTTTGCCTTTCAAATGTGATTTTACCAGTTTCATAAATCATTTGGCACAGTGAAAGGATGAGTGCCTCCCAGACAGTCATAAGGTACTTACTTAGCACAACTTCATTTTTAGTAATGCCATTTCAAGTCTTAACGAGCTGTGTTTGTGTGACTGTGCGTGTGTGTGAGACTGGGTGTGTGTGTGAGACTGGGAGTGTGTGTAGGGGTGTGAGACTGCGTGTGTGTGTGCGCGCGCGTATGTGACTGTACATGCATGGCTGTGTGTGCGGGAGACTATGCGTGTGTGTGTTGGAGTGTGTGTATGTGTGACCGTGTGTGTGTGCGTGTTTGAGAGAGAGGCAGACACACTGTCTGTTAAATGAAAGTTTAGGGCTGTAATATGGGAGTTTGATTTTCTGTGTCATTCCAGTTGAGTGATGAATTTCATTGATGTTTGGTTTGTTTGTGCCTTGATTTACATTGTGGACAAGGTGTAGAGCTTTATTCTGTGAGTGTGTGAGTGTGTGTCCAATCCCCCGTGCACGTTTTGTTCCTTGAGGTTAACCTGTGAACTTTGAGTCTTGGGATGCAGTGAACAGTTTCAGTCCTATCAGAATGACTGGGTGTACATGCACACATACGCACACACACACTTATGAAACTGTTTTGGAACAGGAGAGAACCCACTGTCCTAATGAGGCTAACAGGACCATGTCACTTTTGTCCCAAAACAGCATTTGTTTTAAAATCCACCTTTTGTATTCATGTATGCAATTACATTACATTAATTTACATTACATTTTAACTTTGTATTCTGAGGTGGGCACTTTAAGACTGTGTGAAGTTGTGTAAATACACAAGGGATATAAGGGAGAGCTCACTCTGTGTGTGTGTGTGTGTGTGTGTGTGTGTGTGTGTGTGTGTGTGTGTGTGTGTGTGTGTATGCATGCACACGCATGTGTGTATGTCTGTGAGTGAAAACATGATAGGACACTATGAGGAGTTTACACTAGGTGTGTGTGCGAGGGAGAAATTATGATACACTATGAAGAGTTTACGCTGTGTGTGTTGTGTGTGTGTGTAATGTTTGTGTGTAGTGTGTGTGTGTGTGTGTGTGTGTATTGTGTGTGTATTGTGTGTGTGTGTGTGTATTGTGTGTGTGTGTGTGTGAACATGATGAATCGGGAGCCTTTGCAGCACTCAAATACGGCAGCCATTTTTGCTTCATGCTAATCTGTTGCTAAATCAGAGCAACACAGTTTAGCTGTGTGAATATTCCTGCCACACGCACAACACAGTTTAGCTGTGTGAATATTCCTGCCACACACACACGCACAACACAGTTTAGCTGTGTGAATATTCCTGCCACACACACACGCACAACACAGTTTAGCTGTGTGAATATTCCTGCCACACACACACGCACAACGCAGTTTAGCTGTGTGAATATTCCTGCCACACACACACGCACAACGCAGTTTAGCTGTGTGAATATTCCTGCCACACACACACAACGCAGTTTAGCTGTGTGAATATTCCTGCCATACACAACACGACACAGTTTAGCTGGGCAAATATTTCACACACACACA
The DNA here is from genome assembly GCF_902362185.1 of Chanos chanos. Lineage (NCBI taxonomy): Eukaryota > Metazoa > Chordata > Actinopteri > Gonorynchiformes > Chanidae > Chanos > Chanos chanos. The sequence continues at coordinate 24,321,228 of NC_044506.1, forward strand.
CGTAACACAGTTTAGCTGTGTGAATATTCCTGCCTGGCTGCGGGTCACATCCTCAGTGGTTAGCATATGTAAAACTGTGATGTAATTGTTTAGTTAGGGCTGGGCGGTTTGGCCTAAAAATAAAATCTCGATTCCCCCCCCCCCCCCCCCCCCCCCCCCCCAAACTAATGGACAATTTTCGATTTAAACCTCGACTTTTTTCTGTTTTTCTCTGAACAAACTAAAGATGAAGGCAAAATTTAAATGAATATTTAACACAGTAAGAATAAATGAGATTACCAAGTAGTCTAGGCCTGTGTGAACAAATCACTTATTCAAGAATTTAAAAAAAACAAAAACAAAAAAAACAGGACCACGTGGCTGTCATTATTGTGCAAAGATCTTTTGGTTTTTTGTTTGTTCCAAATTGAAAAAAATGTCTCTTGTAGGCCATCAATGAGAGAACTTATGAAACATTAAATACAATAAATAACGATACATAATAAATAATGATAGTAAAATAAATAATTAATAAATACTCTCAAACAAAATAACATCCCTTTAACCTGTCTGAAAGTTTGTTGAGAGGAAGACAAGCTTGTCCACTGCATCTGGCTTGAGGCAAGCTTTTTGGCATGTTACCATGTACCCCCTGTGCTGAAACCCCTCTCTGAAGGTGCACTTGTGGCAGGAATGGAGAGATATTTCTTGGCCAGATTACTCACCCTTGAAGTTTGCTTCATATAGCTTCTCCTACTGCAGTGGGTCTGTGTCGGGCTCTCTCTGAGACGGCAGCTCAGCTTCAGTTTTGTCCTGCTCTGACTGGGAGGTAGACAACACTTGAAGCTTGCTAGAGTTCTCCTCTTTGTTTCAGGTTCAGCTGCTTCTTGGTGCACTCGCACAGATGTGCCAGGCTGGGATTTGCTTTTCACAGCTAGAAGAGACATCAGCTCTTTTCTTGATTCTGTCCACTTTGTCATCTGTTATGTAGGTTGTCCAGAACCGGGGGTCCATGAGTGAGGCCATGTCCAGGAGTTCCTGTGTTACAGGGTCATTGTATTTATTGTTGCTCTTGATTTGTTTGCTGAACTCGGTCTCACCCTCCTCTGGCTGCAGAGGGCTGTGGTTTAACGGGTGGGGTAGCAGTTTGAGGTTTGAAACACTCCTGTAGGCCTCACTAGATAGGGCATCAGGGAATTCCTTCAGTGGACTTGCAGCTTTATTCATTGACTCCAAAACATCAGCGTCCTACAGGGTGGGCACCAGGTGCCAGATTTCCTTCTCTGCTCCCAGGACCTCTGCTGTTCCAACACTTGTTCTACCATCACTTGTCTTGACCCTCACCTGGTCTGGGACTCGGTGATGAGATTGTGAGAAGGTAGACAGAACTCGGGCTGTACGGCTGCCATATCTCTCTCTCCAGCTGAAGGTGTAGGCACTTTTTTTGCAAACCCAAGTGGCACGGTCAATCCATGGCTCTTTTATAACATTTGCTGTGAAAAGGAAAAGGGAAGAAACCGAAAAGGAACATTTAGAATGGCACCATTTAATCATTCCTATGACAAGGACAGCATTCACAGGTTGTGATAGTCTTAAAACGTAATTCTGTTTGACAAAGAAAAAATGTCTCGCACTGTAGGTATGTTTTCATTAACGCATCGCCTACACACAGACACTTACTAGTATTACGTTATTTATGCACTTTTACACAACAGTTAGCGATGGTCGAGTGATTTGATCACTGGGACGTTTTACTAATATGTATCACTTCACCTTACAGATGTTTCGATGCAGTCGTTGATAACACCAATGTCCAACTTAATTTGCATTTGCTAACAGCACAGATGTGGATACATTTCCATATATGATAAAAAATAACCTAACTAGCCTGCGGTTGGGTATGATAAACAATAGCTAGCAAGCAAGGCTACCATATATCTAGCCCATCCATGTATGCTAAAGAGTAACTCGCTAGCCTGTAGTGGGCTATGATTAAAAGTGGCTTGCTTGCCTACCATATAGCCAGCCTTTACATGATTGATTAAAAAGTAGCTGGCGAGCCTACTGTCGGGTATGAAAGAGAGTAGCTAGCTAGCCTTCTCTTATACGATAAAAACAGGTAGCTAGCTAGCCTTCTCTTATACGATAAAAACAGGTAGCTAGCTAGCCTTCTCTTATGATCAAAAACAGGAAGCTAGCTAGCCTTCTCTTATGATCAAAAACAGGTAGCTAGCTAGTTACCTTAACTTAAAAAAAAAAAGAAAAGGGCAGCTGTGGTCTAAAGGTTAGAGAACCGGACTTGTGACCGGAGGTTTGCCGGTTTGATTCCCAGGCCCAACATCCACTGCTGTGTGCCCTTGAGCAAGGCACCTAATGCTCCCCGAGCGCAGAGGAATGCTGCCCACTGCTCCTGCGTCTGTTGTGTGTTCACTACGTGTGTTGGATGGGTTAAATGCAGAGACAAATTCACTGCTCGCTGTTCACAGTGTGTGTGTGCAGTCACGGAGACTTAACTTAGTTAACTAACCTGCTGTCAAGAAACTGTGTTGCTTGACACCACGTGTAAATGTAAACCTTGAAAGAACTATTTTTGTTGGTGGAGCTGAATAAGCGATAACATGAGACAACACTGGGGTTTTTTTAATCGTTACTGGATAAACAGCCTTGTTTGTAGAACTGTTGTATAAAAGCAATATCATACTGAATCACTGCCGTGCTGATAATCTTCGGCACGAGGCCGCAGACCGCGTCACAGTGCAGTATAACAGCACTCTCTTACATGTGATAATGCTTAAAAGACAGCTGCTGCAAAGCTGTATACAACTTGTTGACGTGAATATATTTGATTTAAAATGATGCTTTAATGATATTTTAAAAATGTTACAGCTGCATCAATCCATTTCGTTCTTTCTTATACATCCCATGTTGCCCTTTGTTATGCATCGTGTGGCCACTTACCAATGGCATTGTGAAGCCTTTGTCCAAAGCAGTGGAAGTTGGGCCAGTCAAGATTTTAATTATGTTGGTACTGTTGTCCGTAGTGATACAGACAAGACAGTCCTCTTGAAGCCTCCAGGAAGGCAGCGAGTCTTTCAGCTCTTGGGCTGTTACGTTGGCAGTGTGGTCGTCCGTGAAGTATGATGTCTGCAGGCACATGCTTCACAGGGTCCGTTCTGTAAATAAAACGCACAGTCAGACTCATGGGTGTGTGGTTCGGCTGGACCATAGGTCGGTAATGGTGGAATAATAAGATGTTTTGCAGCTGTTTTGTTGTATTTTGGTATATACCATCTACAGTATAGGTGTATTTTGGTATATACCATCTACGGTATAGGTGGGGGCCATATCTTTTGCGATGTAATTTGTCACCGCATCTATGATTGCCTGCCACCGAGGCCCTTTCCTGTTATAAGGAATGACTGTTGAAAATGCTGCTGCCAAGGTTACCTGTGGTTTTTTGTTTGTTTGTTTGTTTTTTGCAGGAGCTTTGTGGCTTGAGCTGGCATCTTGGTGCAACACACTCCTGCCATTCCACCACATGTCTCTGTCGCAGCTGCTGGAATAAGTCGGTTGTGTTCCCACGTCTTGTAGTGATTGACTTTCTACAAACCATTTCTTTGTCCTATGTCTGACCGCTTGAAGCCGAGCCACTTCCATACAACTGAAGTAACACCATCTTTTATAGGAATGAGTTCTTCATTTGTGTTTGTGGACATCTTTATGGTAAACCTGTCGGGGGCGTGTGATTGTGAGAAACTGGGTTTTGTGCGCGCTCCGGAAAGTGAGAGATCTATCACATTTGCTTTTCTAGAATGTTTTTTAAATCGCGATTTTTGCGCTGCAGCCATCTTACAAATCGTAGGAAAGTAAAAATGCAAATTAATCAATTACATCGAAAAAAATCACCCAGCTCTGTGTTTATTTTTTTTTTTGCATGGACCTCTGTCATTTATGGTGTTAAATATTCAATGAGTTCCACCACTATTAGTGGTTCTGAAATAGGTGATGTTGAGGAATCTAAACTTGTAGAAATGATGAATGGATGAAATGATGAATGGATGAAATGATGAATGGAATGATGAAGAATGGATGAAATGATGAATGGATGGAATGATGAAGAATGGATGAAATGATGAATGGATGAAATGATGAATGGATACTTTGGAGTCTTGGACGTGGGCCGCACACTAGGATTTGATGGAACTGTCTCAGAAGACCTTTGGACTCTGGGCAAACCTTTGAAGTTTGGCAGGGTTGAACTTTAGAAACTTTCAGAGTGGTGTGAGACAATAGCAGCGCTGATATTTTCATTTCAAGCGTGAAGCCGCTTCACAGAGATACTAATGTGTAAGTCAGGAATATTAGTCTCTTGGCTTTTTCAGCGCTTAACTCTTGCCATCCAGAGTCAAGCTACTGAGGTGAGTGTAAAAGACAAATTTGTGACTTCCATTTCTTTATGGAAATATTCAGGATTTAGATTCTAGTGTATTCCATTTCTTTATGGAAATATCCAGGATTTAGATTCTAGTGTGTTCCATTTCTTTATGGAAATATTCAGGATTTAGATTCTAGTGTATTCCATTTCTTTATGGAAATATCCAGGATTTAGATTCTAGTGTGTTCCATTTCTTTATGGAAATATCCAGGATTTAGATTCTAGTGTGTTCCATTTCTTTATGGAAATATCCAGGATTTAGATTCTAGTGTGTTCCATTTCTTAATGGAAATATTCAGGATTTAGATTCTAGTGTGTTCCATTTCTTTATGGAAATATTCAGGATTTAGATTCTAGTGTGTTCCATTTCTTAATGGAAATATTCAGGATTTAGATTCTAGTGTGTTCCATTTCTTTATGGAAATATTCAGGATTTAGATTCTAGTGTGTTCTCCCATGTCTAGATGTACCAAGTTGCGCAGCCTGTACTGTCCGGTGAAAACTGTTGAGTATACGAAACTGCATACATGCCATTATAAGACACTATGGTTTATTGATGCTGTACTGTACTGCTGTTTGTGGAGGGGTACTGCAGTAAATTCAATTCAATTTTATTTGTATAGCGCTTTTTACAATCAAAATTGTCTCAAAGTCATAAAGCAGTAAAGGCTGACCCAGTGTGACTGAAACTGCGTCTGTGGGAGTTTGGCTTGGGGACAGACACGCGAGTGGTGTAGCTGTTTAAACCCATCCGTAGGAACCCTGATGCCGCTGCTTTTGGGTCGCGCTCTTGTTTTGAACTCTCAGGCTTGAGGTGTTCCTCACCTCCCCCTTCTCCCACTGTCTTACTGGCTCAACTTCCTTCTCTCTTACCCACTGTCTGGATCATTCTGTCCCCCTTGCTTTCTCAATTATTGTTTTGGTGTACAAATCACTCTCTGATCACTTCATTGGGGTCCCTGTTTGTTTTAGCGTACTGGTGGAGTTGTCAGACTGCTGTGGTCCCAGTTCCTGTCTGTATTATCCCAGTTTTCACTTCTGTCAGGGGTGCCAGTTGTTTCTATGGCAGGTCAGCTCTTTTATTTGATGACCGACCTCTTTGAGGTGGTGTCGCTTACACAAGGGTGACTTTCAGTTTAGATTTATATTTACGTTTAAGATTTCTAAAGATAAGTCTGTCTTGGTCACCATTGAGATGATTAATCATGTATCCCCTTGTTTCTGTGTGTGACAGGAGCTGTAAGCTGCAGATCAGGAATATTCCACCTCACATGCAATGGGAGGTAAGTCATAAATCTGTCTGACTTTCCTGCATTGATACTGCCCGGTTCATATACTGACCTTATATGGAAAGTGAAAATCTGAAACCCTGATTTGAATAGTATGCCACAAGTATAATATGATTGACAGGCATCGGCAATGTCAGTATGAAAGTCATTTATGGTGGATGAACTACTCTTCAGTGACTAATATTTAAATTGCCTGTGTTTGGTTTTCTCCCTGACGCGGTACTATATGCCTGCAGACAGTCTAGTAGACGGTTGACGTCTTAAAGTTGTGTATGGGAGTTAAACACGCTGCCTCTGAGTTTGTGGCTCTGGGCTGCTCCTCTGGATTCAAGTGTATGGAAGCGTTTTAGGTAAAGCCCTTCTTTTCGATTCCTTTTCCCAAACGACATCTGTCTGATAAGGCACCTGATAAATTAGCCTTCCTTATCAAACAGTTTGCCCTGATAGTGAGCCTCTAAATTTTGAAATATATGGAGCTTTTGAAAGCCCTTTCTGCTGAAGCACTGACTGACAGCCAACCAATCACCGCCCTCTCATTTCTGTTTAAAATATGTGATCAGGTATTGGCTAAAGAACAGATCCAAGCGTGTTTTTTGTAGTGAGGAGAGTTTGCACTGGTACATGCCGCAGCTGTTTTAAAAGGAGTCTGATGGTGAATCATGTGTCATTTGCGGTGTATGTTAAAGTTCCTCCATGAGGAAAGCGTTGTGAAACATTTTTAACAGAAATATGATGAGTCTTAACCCACTGACTCTGGTACAGATTGGGTGTCTGAGCAAACGGGACTTGTACAGCCACACTGGTACCAACAACCCAAACCCGCACGAGGACGGCCAAAACGATGGTGTTCACGTTGCTTTTGCTAACTGGCCTTTTTCAGTGGCTTAGGACCAGAGGCACAGGTTTACCTGGCTGAAACAGATGCATGGACCAGAAGTTCATTCATTCATTCATTTTCAAAGCCGCTTATCCTGATTAGGGTCGTGGTGTGCTGGAGCATATCCCAGCGCTCATTTGGCAAAAGGCGGGGAAACACCCTGGACAGGTTGCCAGTCCATCACAGACCAGGAGAACATGTCCTCTCAAAGTTGTCACGTTTCTCATAACTTATTTAAACCAGTTTGTATATTGGGACCAAGTTGGTTGTTTATTATTTCATTCACATTTTTATAGATCTGCAACATTTCTTTAGACATTCTTGTTGCTGCTTTGGACTTTTTACCTTTATGGTTTGGTGTGTAAACCAGTCTGGCCACATGCCATCCTGGACGCTACTACTGGGAATGAGCATCTGCCTAAAAATCGTGTTCATTTGTAGAAATCGTGTTCAGTTCTAAAAATCATGTTCATTTGTAAAAGGAAACTGTCTTTGCACAGCTCCCCTACATTAAGGCTATCAATAAAGGCAAAAAGGGGGGGGGCGGCGCTGGAAAAATGTCAGACCTCCATGAGTCATGCTCAGCCCCCCCTAACCGAAAATTCAAATATTCTCTATTGATTATTATCCAAGCTCCGTAGCCAAAAACATGGCATTCAGGACAGTCCTAAAAGCGGCGTGGTTCGGATGAGTGCACGCAAAAATGTTTTTACACAACACACCTGCTTTCTTCTCCTTCACATTCACATTTGTGAACATGGTTTGCAGGGAAATGGAAATTCTCATATTTTAGCAATTTTCCAACATTGTTAAATTTATTTGTTTGATTCACAAAGCTACAGACTCTAGTTTGGTCATAAATGTGTAGTTGAGTGGAGTGAATGACTGACTACTTTTCAGGACATGAAAAGTAAGTTGTTTGTTGAGGTGTGACTGGTTTCAGGACTGGCTGAAGGCTATATTTTCTGTGAGTTGGGGGCAAGGGTTTCAACGTGTAGGATCCCTTGAACTATGACCCGTTATGTGTGCACGTGTGCAGTATCTCTCGGTAGAGCAGTAAAAACAGGAAACCCTCTGACCTCTGGGTGACCCTCCAAACGCTGTCTTTCTTACAGTTTTGTTTTCTTACAGTGTCAGAAAGCAAAACTGTTTCTCCCATTGGTGGGCTGTTTCTCTGCATTCATCTGACACACTTCAGTGTGAAGTTGTGTATTTGTATGTGGGTTAAATACAGACATGAATTTTCTAATGGGGATCAGTAGAGTGTAACTAAGTATTTTTAATGTGTATGGTTTAGCTGTTTTTCTGTTTTAATGAAGAAAACAAAATAAAAAATCTCAAGTTTGAATAGATTACCGAGTTTCTGCTCATGAAAACTGCAGTTTTGTGAGGGATGTGGAAAGAGGTCTACTATTTTGCCTTCAGTTTTAGACAGAATTTTTAATTTTATTTTTCTGTTACATATAGCAAAGCCAAAGGAAAATGGAGAGTTCTAAACATGCTGTTTACAGAAGGTGTGTGTGGAATGTGTACTGTCCCTCTGATCAGTGTTGGGACAGTTTTGAGACTTAAATATGCTGGCTGTGTGCGTGCGTGTGTAATCTGTGTGATAGTGTGGCTCGGGGACTTGGTTGACTTGTGCCCATGCTTTAATGAGCTCTTTTGGGGTTGGGTTTTCAGCCCCTGTCTGCTTATGGACCTATTCCTTGTGCGGGTGACTTAACCCACCCCCTCTCCAAACTGCCTGTAAAAGCATGGCTCCCTCCCCCCTTTTCTGTGCTAACTATTGGATAAGCTCCTGTGATGGATGGCTTGACTGGCCAATGACTGGGGCTGCCCAGTGGCTGCTGAGTATTCTTAGTGGTGTCGTGGCATCCAATAGGATGGCTGTTAAGAGAGAACTGGGCATGTCTATGGTTGTGTGTGTGGACAGACTGACATGGCATATCCCGTGTTTACCTTGAGCAAACAGTGTTTGGAAAAGAGAGAAGTGGGGTTATGGTAAAAATGAGACAGACTGTGTGTGTTGGGGAGAGACAGTTAGGGAGAGACAGACTGTGTGTGTTGGGGAGAGACAGCTTCCCAGACTGTGTGTGTTGGGGCGAGACAGGGAGAGACAGGCTGTGTGTGTTGGGGAGAGACAGACTGTGTGTGTTGGGGAGAGACAGACTGTGTGTGTTGGGGAGAGACAGACTGTGTGTGTTGGGGAGAGACAGTTGGGGAGAGACAGACTGTGTGTGTTGGGGAGAGACAGTTAGGGAGAGACAGACTGTGTGTGTTGGGGAGAGACAGACTGTGTGTGTTGGAGAGACAGTTGGGGAGAGACAGACTGTGTGTGTTGGGGCGAGACAGGGAGAGACAGGCTGTGTGTGTTGGGGAGAGACAGACTGTGTGTGTTGGGGAGAGACAGTTAGGGAGAGACAGACTGTGTGTTGGGGAGAGACAGTTGGGGAGAGACAGACTGTGTGTGTTGGGGAGAGACAGTTGGGGAGAGACAGACTGTGTGTGTTGGGGAGAGACAGTTGGGGAGAGACAGACTGTGTGTGTTGGGGAGAGACAGACTGTGTGTGTTGGGGAGAGACAGGCTGTGTGTGTTGGGGAGAGACAGTTGGGGAGAGACAGGCTGTGTGTGTTGGGGAGAGACAGTTGGGGAGAGACAGACTGTGTGTGTTGGGGAGAGACAGCTTCCCAGACTGTGTGTGTTGGGGCGAGACAGGGAGAGACAGACTGTGTGTGTTGGGGAGAGACAGGCTGTGTGTGTTGGGGAGAGACAGGCTGTGTGTGTTGGGGAGAGACAGTTAGGGAGAGACAGACTGTGTGTGTTGGAGAGACAGTTGGGGAGAGACAGATTGTGTGTGTTGTGGAGAGACGGACTGTGTGTGTGTGTGTGTGAGGGGCTGTTCAGGTGTGTGTGTGAGGGGCTGTTCAGGTGTGTGTGTGTGTGTGGGGGGGGCTGTTCAGGTGGTGTGTGTGGGGGGGGGGGGGCTGTTCAGGTGGTGTGTGTGTGTGAGGGGCTGTTCAGGTGGTGTGTGTGTGTGTGTGTGAGGGGCTGTTCAGGTGGTGTGTGTGTGTGTGTGTGTGTGTGAGGGGCTGTTCAGGTGGTGTGTGTGTGTGTGTGTGAGGGGCTGTTCAGGTGGTGTGTGTGAGGGAGGGGCTGTTCAGGTGGTGTGTGTGAGGGAGGGGCTGTTCAGGTGGTGTGTGTGTGTGTGTGTGTGTGAGGGGCTGTTCAGGTGGTGTGTGTGTGTGTGTGTGTGTGTGTGTGTGAGGGGCTGTTCAGGTGGTGTGTGTGTGTGAGGGGCTGTTCAGGTGGTGTGTGTGTGTGTGTGTGTGTGAGGGAGGGGCTGTTCAGGTGGTGTGTGTGTGTGTGTGTGAGGGAGGGGCTGTTCAGGTGGTGTGTGTGTGTGTGTGTGTGTGTGTGAGGGAGGGGCTGTTCAGGTGGTGTGTGTGTGTGTGTGTGTGAGGGGCTGTTCAGGTGGTGTGTGTGAGGGGCTGTTCAGGTGGTGTGTGTGTGTGAGGGAGGGGCTGTTCAGGTGGTGTGTGTGTGTGTGTGAGGGGCTGTTCAGGTGGTGTGTGTGTGTGTGTGTGTGTGAGGGGCTGTTCAGGTGGTGTGTGTGTGTGTGTGTGTGTGAGGGGCTGTTCAGGTGGTGTGTGTGTGTGAGGGGCTGTTCAGGTGGTGTGTGTGTGTGAGGGAGGGGCTGTTCAGGTGGTGTGTGTGTGTGTGTGTGTGTGTGTGTGTGTGTGAGGGGCTGTTCAGGTGGTGTGTGTGTGTGAGGGGCTGTTCAGGTGGTGTGTGTGTGTGTGAGGGGCTGTTCAGGTGTGTGTGTGTGTGGGGGGGGGGGCTCTGTTGGGACTGAAGATGAGTTTTAAGCTGCGAAGGAGTCTTATGCTAGGACCATGTATCACCCAGACCATGAATTCACCCATCAGAGTAAAGTAAAAGTCCTGCTACCTCAGCACCATAGACCAGCTGCTGTTACTTTCTCTGTCTCATTGCTTACACCACTACAGAGCTTCCCTCTCTCTCTCTCTCTCCCCCGCATCTCTCTCTCTCTCTCTCTCTCTCTCTCTCTCTCTCTCTCTCTCTCTTTTCATCCCTCTCTCTCTCTCTCTCTCTCTCTCTCATCCCTCTCTCTCTCTCTCTCTCTCATCCCTCTCTCTCTCTCTCTTCATCTCTCTCTCTCTCTTCATCTCTCTCTCTCTCTCTCCCTCTCTCTCTCCCTCTCTCTCTCTCTCTTCATCTCTCTCTCACCTCTCTCTCCCCCTCACCTCTCTCTCCTGTGGCAGTTATGCAGTGAGGGGGGCGGGGCAAGATGACACTTTTTGGGTTTTGTGTGATTGGCAATATCAAACACAGCTGAAGCTTGTATGGGTGATAAAGGTTTATTCTTTCTTTCAGGTTTTGGATGGGTTATTGGCTCAGTATGGAACAGTCGAGAGCTGTGAGCAAGGTAACACACGCAGGCCAACGGAAATCACGTCATTCACAAAATACACACACACACACACACTCTCGCTTCTGGACAGACAAAAATCACACGCTAACGTGACACACACACACACTCTTACTGAAATCAAATCGCTAATGTAATGCGCACTCACACACAGACCAACTGAAATCATAACACCAACATAACACACACAGACACACGAACTGAAATCACACTGCTAATGTAACACACTCTCATGCTCAGACACACACACACAGACCCATTGAAATCACATGGCCAAGTCCTCTCTCATTCTCACCTTTTTCCCTCTTAGTCAACACAGACTCAGAGACTGCTGTGGTCAATGTTCGTTACGCTGCCAAGGACCAGGCCAGACAGTGAGTGACACACACACACAGAGACACACACACACACACAGAGACACACACACACACACAGAGACACACACACACACACACACACACAGAGACACACACACACACACACACACAGACAGACACACACACAGACACACACACACACAGAGGAATCATGGACAGTGTAACTCTTGAATAGAGTGTAATTAAACTGTAACAATCCAAACATTAACTTTACTTTACATTTCAATGTGTAGCCATGCACTATGCTGCCATCTACTGTTAGATGTGAGGAACTGTTCCAGTGCTGCACAGTTGATCCTAATTCCAAGAATTTCTGGAGCCTTTGGTGCTTTCAGACTTGTTTTTAAACACGGGCCACTTGTTATTCTATGGCTTAAACAAAATTAACTACACACACCTCACATCTCTGAAACTTTGACCTCCAAACAATACCATACATGTAAATAACTGTAACCTCCCTCTTATTCTGTAACGCTGACCTGTGCTCCACGCTGCTGTCGCTTAAGGGCGCTGGAGAAGTTGAACGGGTTCCTGATGGAGAACTACGCCCTGAAGGTGACATATATTCCAGATGAGAGTGTCACAACTGACACCTCTTCCCTGGGTGGTCGGAGGGGTTTTCCAGCGCGAGGACCCCCCCCTCGACAAGGCTCCCCTTCGTTAGGTGCGAGGCCCAGACTGCAGTCTGACGTCCCCCTGCGCATTCTGGTCCCCACTCAGTTCGTAGGAGCCATCATTGGCAAGGAGGGCGCCACCATTCGCAACATCACCAAACAGACTCATTCTAAGTGAGAATTCACACACACGTCTGAACACACACACACACACTCTACCCATCATTCACCTCACCAGATAAACCAGCTTAACCAAAACACAGGAGTGTCTGTCTCTGAGTAGTGTCATCTGTGTGTGTGCATGTGTATAGACAGGTGTCTGTAGACGTGTTTGTTTGTGTGTGTGTGTAGGCACGCGTGTGTGCTCTTAGAACATGGAAGGATTCAGTATCCGTTGGACAGATATCTGTTTTGAGCTGCAGAGGTGGACAGTAATGAAGTACATTTACCTGAGTATCTGTACTTGAGTATCAATTTTTCTGGAAACTTTTACTCCACTACATTTCTATGAAGGTTCTCGTTACTCATTAATTTGAAGCATAGCTTTAAGTCAGCGGACGAATTTTCTTTTCTAAAATGCGATAGGCCATATTGTGTCACAGGAGAAAACCAATCACGGTAAACTACTCCAATGCTGTCAGTCAAGTTCAAAGTGCATGCAGCATTTTTTGCACAGTTGAACTTGGCAGTTTTACTGATGGCTACTACCACAGATAAAGATGAAGAAGATAAAGGTTCCTCACCAGAGCACCCATGGCCATATCTGGAGTCCATGTTTGAGATTTTGAAATGAAAAAAGATTCATATCGTTTTAAATGTTTGGTCTGTTTAACACGCGCAAACTTAATGCCTTCAAAAATTTGCCATCTGACCTGAGAAAGCATTTCGAGGCATGTCAACATTTGTTCAATTCCATTAAACATTTTATGAAGTTGTCTGTGCTTAGAGTAATTGCGTTTTTTAAAATAAATAAAAAAATGAAAATGACAGTGGCTGGTCCTTTTGTCGACTCAGCTGTGTTTCTATAGGCTTTGTAGCAGATTCCACAAGCTTTGTATTCTACAGGTTCTACAAGCAAGTCAGTGCATTCAGTAGGTTGTTTCAGAGTCAGGTTCTGTAAATGCATTGTGGCAACAATACTATAATGCATTGACATGAAAAAGAAAATGTACTTTTGAATACTTAAGTATTTTTAAAAGCAACTACTCCAGTACTTTAACTCAAGTAAGAATTTAACTGAACAACTTTTACTTGTACTGGAGTAATATTTGACCAGGAGTATCTATACTTTGACTCAAGTAATGGAGTTGTGTACTTTGTCCACCTCTGTTGAGCTGTGATATTTAGTGTTATACTGATCTGTGTGGTTATGTATTTTATGGGCGGGGCTGTGTGAGTAGAGGGAGTGCCTACTAATGGCTTGTTTGTGCAGGATTGACATCCACCGTAAGGAGAATGCAGGAGCAGCAGAAAAACCCATCACCATCCACTCCACTCCTGAGGGCTGCAGCTCAGCATGCCGCAGTATCATGGAAATCATGCAGAAAGAGGCACTCGACACCAAATTGTGAGTATACTCACTCACACACATGCACACCAACACACACACACACTCTGTCTTAGTGCCCATGGAGGGGTGTGTGTGAAATAATGTTTGTGTTAATCTGTGATGCGCTCTCTCTCCAGCACTGAAGACATTCCACTGAAGATACTGGCCCATAATAACTTTGTTGGGCGGCTGATCGGAAAAGAAGGACGGAACTTGAAGAAAATAGAGGCTGATACTGAGACAAAGATCACCATCTCTCCGTACGTCACTTCACCTGCCCCCGTGGTGCCCTCCCCTGACGCCCCCCCCGGGCCCCTCCCCTGACGCCCCCCCCGGGCCCCTCCCCTGACGCCCCCCCCGGGCCCCTCCCCTGACGCCCCCCCCGGGCCCCTCCCCTGACGCCCCCCCGGGCCCCTCCCCTGACGCCCCGAGGCCCCTCCCCTGACGCCCCAGGCCCCTCCCCCGACGCCCCCAGGCCTCCACCGACAGTTTCAATACACTGAAACAGGAAAGGCTGTTTTTCCCTTAAATTAATTCAGGTCTGATTTTTCTGTGGATCAGTCTGCAGGACCTGACTCTGTATAATCCAGAGCGGACGATCACAGTGAAGGGATCCACAGAGGCCTGTGCCAAAGCAGAGGAGGAGATTATGAAGAAAATCCGCGAGTCCTATGAAAATGACATTGCTGCTATGAATGTACGCCTGTCCTCCACTCTGTTTCACTGCAGTAAGCGGAGAATCAACTTTAGCCTCTGTTTTAATCTCTTTCTCTCTCTCTCTCTCTTTCTCTCTAGCTGCAGTCTAATCTGATTCCTGGATTGAATTTGAATGCACTAGGGCTTTTTCCAGGAGGTGCTTCAGGTGGAATGACTCCCTCTATGGTGGCCACACCCCCTACAGGGCCTCAAGCCACCTATCCACCATTTGGGGTAAATGTGTGTGTGTGTGTGTGTGTGTGTGTGTTATCTGTGTGAGGACTGGTATGGTGTTAGCAATCAATGTCACACTTCGTGTAGTGGTTTGTTTCTGTGTGTGTGTGTGTGTGTGTGTGGTTTGTTTTTCTGCAGGCACATGTGTATGAGAGAGTGAGTAAATGTGTATTTCTCCCTCAGTGCAGCGCGTTGGGAAGTGAGGTGCCAATCTGGGCCTCTACGCTGTCCTTTAGCGGCCCAGCCCTATCTGTAAGTCCCTCCCCCAAACCCCGCCCACAATGCAATGCACGGCTTCTGGCTGCTCACGACTGGAATGGCCCTAAAGCACGGACGTCACCCAGTGTCCGTGTGTGATCTTTGACCCTGGGGTCCTGGGCTAACATTTAAGCTAACAGAGCTGTGGGTGTGTGTGTGTGTGTGTGAGAGAGAAGCCCACTCTGGCTTGCTGTGTGAATAGTAGAGGCAGTATCCGTGTTACCCAAAGTCCCTACTGGTAAACTGCTCTGTGTAGATTAACTCAGAACTGTCCTGCCTGTCTGAATCAATACTCCTCTCAGGAACGGACGGATAGGACTGAGAAACAGGCAGGACTATAACCACAGCATGGCAGATATAACTGAAACGGCTCCTTAGACGTATGGGCTTGCTCTGTCATTGCAGTGACGAGTGTGCGGTTTTTTGGGGTTTTTTTTCCTGATTTTACTGTTAAATTTTATGAAGTGAAGGAGTGGCTGCATTACCGGACCTCCCCGTAGCCACAGATAATAACAGATAACAGCGGTTACTGCGTGTTTCTGTCAGTATGTACCTGTGTTACTGGACCGTAGCCACAGATAATAACAGATATCAACAGCGGTTACTGCGTGTTTCTGTCAGTATGTACCTGTGTTACTGGACCGTAGCCACAGATAATAACAGATATCAACAGCGGTTACTGCGTGTTTCTGTCAGTATGTACCTGTGTTACTGGACCGTAGCCACAGACTAGGGCTGTCACAATATCAGATTTTCACTACACGATTATCGTGGTTAAAAGCATTCACAATAATGATATTATTGTGATATCTGTAGAAAATTTGAAAAAATAATAATAATAATCCTGTCAGTCAAATTCATCTTTAAATTTGTGTGTTTTGTCTCTTTTTTGGAAATGAATTACACTCATAATATGAGTGTAGTGAGGTGGAGAGTCTGTAACCATCACTGTGCAAAAACATACATAAAGAACAGTTACGCTACTTAATGGACTTTGAAAAGGCAACCAGATGAACTGATAAACAAAATAAACAAAAGATCCCCAAGGATCTAATATCTGCCATCAGTACAATTTCAACTGAAACAAAATCGCTTGTGCTTCTACCAGTGCAGTTTTCACAATATCGATCCCATTCCAGCGATAACAGGTCTGTCCTAATGCCTAGTAGTATGCTTGTATACAGCCAATTGATTGGTCCACTCATTATTCTTTTTTAGTTGCCGTTTTTAATTGCTTAATTTCCTATTGAGAATGTATCCAGGAGTCTCTAGGACCCAGCAGAAAAACAAGACACCACATAATGTGTAGCCCCTGTTGTAATGATTGGTTGACAGGCATGTTTGGTATTTTGTAGGAGCGCTGTAGCGTGAGGCAAGCACCGGCCCGAGGTGTTGTAATGTACTGTTAACCAATGTAAGGGAACTCTCTTAATGTGTTTTCAGTTTTAACAATACTATTTGGTTTTTTAGTTATTAATGTGATTGCTGAATGTACATAGCAAATGTCGTGATCTGCAGGGTAAACAAGCTCACATAGCCAGCGCGCCGCTGTCTGTGACTGAAAAGGTGCATAGGAATATATGGTCTCGTTTTTAAGGATTATGATTGTTGACTGCTGTTTGTTTCAGTAGTCCACTCGGTTTTTTTTTCACTGCCATTTTTAATCGCCTGTTTCCCATTGAAAATGAATGGGGAAAGTTTTAGGTCTCCAGTGCTATGATGAGAGACTGCACACAGCGGCATTCGACAGTTGGACTCCGTGGTCTTTTGATCTGTGACCACACTTCCGCTGGAGACAGATCCAGTGTTTCTACAGTTAAGATCCAGTGACGCTGCGGTGCAATCACATTCACGTTTTCTCGCGGAAATGCATCTCTAGTTTCCAACATTATCATATGTGTATTATTAACACGGTATCAGTATTTCATTTTTTTTAAATCACGGTTATCGTCAATACCGGGTATATCGTGACACCTCTGCCACAGACAGTAACAGACATCAACTGCAGTTACTGTGTGTTTCTGTCAGTGTTGTGCGCGAACTGGACTGTGTGCGCTGACTCGCATGTGTCCGTATGTCTGTGGGTATATTCAGGAGGGACTCATCTCATGTTTCTCTTAATGCTCCAATGAGACTTCTCATGGGAGAGTGACCAACCCCTCCTGTGTGGACTGCTGCATGAAGACCGGATGTGGAAAATGCCGTCAGTAAGGCATTTCTAAATGGTAGGAGAAGAGAATGTGGCTGTAGCTGTTTATGAAGCCTTTGAGAGATTTAATCTGCTGATATGGTCTGAAACTTGGAGGCATGGAAATATGTGGCCACTTCTCCTGTTAGACTTTGACTTAATGGGCAGCAAATGGGTCCTCCATTAGAGGAGGCCACACACTACAGCAGGGAGGAGGACTCTGAGCAGCATGCTGGAGGCAGGCACAGCTGTGTGTTATGTTTCCCTGGACTCTTGGCCACAGTGAGCGTGGCATACCTGGGTTTGGACTCTTGGCCACAGTGAGCGTGGCATACCTGGGTTTGGACTCTTGGCCACAGTGAGCGTGGCATACCTGGGTTTGGACTCTTGGCCACAGTGAGCGTGGCATACCTGGGTTTGGACTCTTGGCCACAGTGAGCGTGGCATACCTGGGTTTGGAGCAGTAGTTCCCAGCATGCTTTGTGGAGTATGACAGCCATCACAGCCTGTTCTCACTGACCTGCAGTCCGAAGCCAGAGAATCTTCCTCTGTGGGGACCTGATGGATGGTCAGGCAGGTTCCCTGTATGAGCCTAGGCTGGCCTTAACTGACACTGTGTCTGCGTCTGTGTCTGTCTGTCTGTGTCTGTGCGCGTCTGTCTGTGTGCAGTACACCCTATATGAATTAAGTCTGGTCTGTACAGAGTGAGTTTGTGTGTGTGTGTGTTATGAGACTGGGAGAGATGAACTGATAATATTGTTTGCTGCAGGATGCTGATCATGGATGTGCGTATTAATGTTGTACTGTGACGGAGTTTGTATGAATGGTGTTTGTATATGAGGACTTTAGGAAGACTGACCTGTCATTGTGCGTGTGTGTGCGTGTGTGTGTGTGCGTGCGTGTGTGTGTGTGTGTGTGTGTGCGTGTGTGTGTGGGGGGGGGGGGGGGTGCGTCAGCAGCAGCAGGTGGAGTCTGAAACTGTTCACCTGTTCATTCCTGCCCTTGCTGTGGGTGCCATCATTGGGAAACAGGGACAGCATATTAAACAGCTCAGCAGGTTTGCAGGAGCATCAATCAAAGTGAGTGACAAGCTTGTGTTTCAACTCCAATATTTAAAAAAAAGCCTCCTAATTGCTCTAAGCATGAGGGCTGATGAGGCTGCTGACAGAGGAGACAACAGTACGTTAAGTTCGCTCCATTTTCCCCGTTTTCTCTCTCTGTTCAGATTGCCCCTGCCGAAGGGATGGATGCCAAGCAGAGAATGGTCATCATCGCTGGTCCACCAGAGGCTCAGTTTAAGGTGCGTTTAGACTGGGATCCAGCACAGGAGAATCTCCTTAAACCCTCGGGTGTGTCTGTCTGCGTGCGTCTCTCCGCGTGCATGTGCGTGCATGCGCCTTTCTGTCTGCGTGCGTGCATGTGTCTTGTCTGCGTGCGTCCGTCTGTCCATCTGTCTGTGTGAGTGCGTCTGCCTGTATGTGCATGCGTGTGTCTTTCTGCGTGCGTGCGTTTGCCTGCCTGTCTGTGTGCGTGTGTCTTTCTGTCTTTGTGTGCTTGCATCTGTCGATGTGTTTGCGTGTGTGCCTGTGTCTGTCTTTCTGTGTGCTTGCGTGTGTGTGCCTGTGACTGTCTGTCTGTGCGTGCGTCTGTCTGTGTGTGCGTACGTGTCTCAGTCTCTGTGCATGCGCATGTGTCTGTCTGAACTGGCACTTTGACTCCTTCCTGCTCCCACCATCCAGGCTCAGGGTCGTATCTTTGGGAAGCTGAAGGAGGAAAACTTCTTTGGCCCAAAGGAGGAGGTGAAACTGGAGGCTCACATCAAAGTGCCATCATTCGCTGCTGGGAGGGTCATTGGCAAAGGAGGCAAAACGGTACAGTTTTCACCTCACACGGTTTTCACCTGGACCTGATCAGCCTTAAAAAAAAAAAATCTCAAAATATACTTACTACACATGCAGGACTGTATATTTTATCAAGTCCTCCTCAAACCTTACCCCCTTCACAGTCTGCAGAGCCACTCATCTCCCTCCTCCTGTAAACCTACAGCACAGGCAGCAGGGCACCCGGAACCTTCTCACAAACTCAGCCTGCTTAGCACCCTCAGTATCTCCCTTTTCCTCATCCTGTTTCCAGGTGAACGAGTTGCAGAACCTGACAAGCGCAGAGGTTGTTGTTCCACGTGACCAGACACCAGACGAGAATGACCAGGTGGTTGTGAAAATCACGGGGCACTTCTATGCAAGCCAGGTAATGCTAACGCTGGGTCAGGTGACACTGACGCTGGGTCAGGTGACGCTGATGCTGGGTCAGGTGACGCTGATGCTGGGCAATAGAACAGGAGAGGAATACTAACTGTCAGACTGTAGTCGCAGTGTGTAGTCGCAGTGTGTAGTCGCAGTGTGTAGTCACAGTGAACTTAAAGTTAAATAAGTCAACATGGATCAGTGAGTTCTGACTGTGTGTGTCTGTGCTTAGCTGGCCCAAAGGAAGATCCAGGAGATTCTGTCTCAGGTGCGACGGCAGCAGCAGCCTAAAGCCCCGCCCACTGGCCAACCAATGGCCAGGAGGAAGTAAAATGACTGCGTCTCCACGGAGATGAACGGGAACTGGGACTTGCCCATCTCAGGGGTTAGGGGTCAGCCTGACTGCCCTGCCCACTTTCATGAGCCCGTGCTCCCGGTGTTTCTGTGAGAATGTCCTCAACTGTCCTTTGTTTCTGTTACTTTTCCTTTTGTTAACATCAAAAGAAAAGAGTTGAAAAATAGCCTCCCCTTCACTGCCCTGGTGTGGTAACTGCACAATCTCACAACAGTTTGTTTTTGTTTTTTTGGGGGGTTTTTTTGTTTGTTTGTGGGGTTTTTTGGTGAATTGGTCAAATGGAGTCATGAGTTTACGGGGTATAAGTTAAGGCATTGCTCTCCTAGCCCCTGTAAGGCTGTGGGTGGGCGGGGTTATAGGTGTGGCTTAGGCGATGTGTGATCAGAATGGGACTGAAATTTGGGGGGTTGGGGTGCTATGTCCCAGCATCTATAGTGGCATTTTATAAATTCGGATGCATTTTATATATATATATATCTATAAAATCAGACAGACAGACACACACACACTATGTATGTGTGTGTATATATATATATATATATATATATATATATATATATATATATATATATATATATATATATATATACATACACATGAATACATTTAAAAAAATGTGTGTGTGTGAGCATTATGTAAGAGAGCAACACTGCCACTGAAGACTGAGGGAAGTGTTGATTGGTGTTGATTGGTGTTGGCCAGAAAACCAAGTTAATATGCATTTGCTGATCTACCTCAGGCTAAAGTACCTCAGATAAAGAGAATTATATATATATATATATATATATATATATATATATATATATATATATATATATATATATATATATATGAATGATGATAAAATGTTCCTTTCTTTTTTATTTTGCTTTGTGGTATTTTGTATACTTTATAAAGCTAATAGTTCTTGAACATTTTTATTTTTTTAAGAAAATTTAAAATTGCCAGCAGCCAACCGGTCCATCCTGAGCTTCGCCCCTGTGGGGGGGGGGGGGGGGGGGTTGGGTATTGTGTACATAAAGCAGGGGTGTGTGTGAGCGGAGTTCAGGACCCACTGTTGATGACTGGTGGGAGCATCAGAAGAAAACACCTCAGCTTTTCTGAGGCAACAATATCATCTGAAAATGTCACAAACAAATAATGAGCAGATACCGAATAATGCCAGCAGTACATTCTGCAGCGATGCCATGTAGTCTGGGATTTCCACTGACAAACTTAGGATTGGTATGTTGATTTCTCACTTGTTTCATTTACATTAGGAAAGGGGTGTGGAGAGGTAGGGGTCACAGGTCACCTTACTGTGGTCCTGTCGTCTGTAACAAAGCCGGATTCACGCTGTACCAGATCGACTGTTAATCTAGCCTGACCGGGTTTCTGTCAGTCAGGTTGCTGGCCTGGTGGGCCGGCTGATTTGCGAGCTGTCTGTAGTCATGCCAGGTTTCATGTGCTGTTTGGAGGCAGTCACTGCATGTTGCAAGACAGGGGAGACACACTGTTCAAATGCTTTGAGTTTTGCAATAGATAACGACACTGTTATAACCAGCAGAAACTTCAATGGATGTGAGAACGGTTTCAGTTGACTGTGTGGTTTTTTTTGTTTGGGTTTTTTTGTTTGTTTGTTTGTTTGTTTTAAGACAAAAATAGGATGAACTTTAGACTGGGAATTAATTTAAACTAAGATAAAAGTCAAACAAATTTCATTTTCACGCCGAATGTAAATATGATTTGATTGTGGTTTAAAAGCTTGTGTGTATTCATGCTTCCACACTAGTAAAAGAACGTCGTCTACCTCAGCTGAGGAGGGGACTGAAGGCAGTTCACCTCCTGCCTCAGCCTGGACCTCCAGCGCGTGCAGCGATACCTCACCTCCCTGGCGAACGATTAACTCTGCATTGGGCATGGCTGTGGCGCCTCGTGCTGACAGGAGGGGGCGCAACTGATCTTTTCTTTTCTCCTACACAGTTTTTGATCTACCTCTTCTTAGACACATATTTGAATTAGAGGCATATTTCTATTTGTTAGAATCTAGGATCATATCCCCCTTACCCTTTCCCCACTGAAAGAAATAAAATAAAAATGATATCATGTATCCTTAGAATTGAGAGATGAGTGAATTAAAGAATTTTATTTTGCCTGCATTGTATTCTCTGCTAACTGATTTAAAACCTCAAAATGTTCTTTTTCTTTCTGCAGATTGACTTTTTTGTGGTGTGGCTTCAGTGTAATGGATTTTTTTCTTGCATAGATATTTGTCAAAATATTTAATTTGGGATCCAGTTAATGATGGAGGAAAGCTGTTTCTGTATGAAACAGGAAAAAGGAAAGTCACCGTTCTTTTCCCTTTTCTTTGTGTTGCTGATTCTACGTTCCTTATTTTCGCTGGGATTTGATCCGTTTGAATTCCTTGGCTGTATTGCGTGGTGAGTCATGTTTCAGTGGGAATGTGGTGTGGAGTTGAGGAGTTGGAACAGTTTTGGAAAAGTGGTCTGATTTCAGCATGAGGTACATCTCTGACAATGTGCTCCTGCTCCTGCCCTCACTTCCACTTGTCAAATGCCTCTGAAAAAATGAATAAAAGTCAAGTTGGCTCCTAATGGCTGCACATTGGTGTTCTTTCCCTTGCCCCAAGTTTTCACAAGCTCCTCCCCCTCCAGGCTAGATAGCCTGACCAAGCTCCTCCCCCTCCAGGTTAGATCACCTGACCAGGCTGAGGGTTTAAGGCATTACCCATATTGCTCTGGTGTACCAGCGCGCATATGGAGGGAGGTGACCTTGCCGATTGTGCAATTGTGGACCTGGAGGCTGAATGTTAAGGATAAGAGTGGTGTGTGAAATGAGTAGATTTAGATCTGAGAGTGTAAGGTCTCTCCTGTCCTGAAAGAGTTCTCTGGGCCATTTGGTTTAGATGTCTGTTTATTAGCAGAATTACAGTATTCTCCAGCAGGCTTTAAATGGTTTAGTCAGATTGCAGCTTGGCAAATAAAATTAGTAATATACCGGGGTAACATAAGTGCTCTTATTTAAATTCAGAGAGTTTAAGTCAGATGATTACTGCAGGTCTCTAAACATCAAAACCATGCAATACATACTCCTCTCAGTCACAGAAAAAGTGTGTTAAAGCTACTGCAAAAATGTGGCTAATTATCAAACCAAAGCACTTCAGAGTGTATAGTTTGGAGAGATCCTTCCACTCCATGCACTTAATCTCACTGGCCCTCTTCACACACATCTTTGAAGAGGTCTGAGTTCTCATTCTGCTTCCACAGAAACTCAGTCACAAAGGTATGAACCAATATTCTTTGAAATACACAAAATAAATGTGAAGTTATTAAGGTGAAGTTTTTTATTTGACTTTAGTAATTTGTGAATTGAGAACTCTATAAAACATTTACCATAATCCAAACTATCACTGCCTAGCCCTTAAGAGAAGTTTCTCCAGGTGCTGGGCATTGCCTACAGGCGGTGCCTCTCCGTCAGCAGATGGCTTCTTTCCTCATTGACTGGGAACAGCACTGCTCTTAGCCTGCTCAGGCGACCTCCACTGCTAATGCCCTCGGTGTCCTCCAACAGTGTGCGTCTCACGGGCTGATAGACTTTATACCGTCTGCTCCAAACAGTTGGAAAATGAAAACAAGCATTAGGAATGGAACAGAAACTCGGCTTAAAATAAGAACGCAAGTCCTCACATCCCCGATAGAATTTTTTATATGAAAGGCCATCCCTTTTATCCTGATCTATCTAAAGCTCTGTTCACATAAGACCCAGAACACTGCCAGACAAATTCTTGAGGCAATGCTGGCCAATACCCCCTTTCACACTTGCACTCTGTTCCTGGAACATTACTTGGACAAATGTGTTCACATTCGACATGAAAATCCCAGAAAGCCTGGACGTGAAGTCTAATCTTTGCAGCAAAATACGCTTTGCTTACAACAAAATGCAGTGCGAACAGATTCTGGTGGGAGTCAATTTGCTAATAATGTCATTAATTTACAGTATGTTTTGTAAAGAGCTGATGTTAAATTCGATACTGGTTCACTAGTGTTTTAACTGATTTTAATCTCCCAGCTCAGCCCGCTGTGAGCTCATTGTACAGCAAACACGTCAATAAAAGCCTCATCCTCTTATCCAGCCCTGTTGCAGCTTGATTCCTGCTTGAGTCTATCCGGAACTTTTCAGGAAAAACTACTAGGTTTTTCCTGAAAAACCGAGTAAAAATTACCAGAAATTTACCGGAATTTTGACTTCAGCTTGCATTAACACATGACCCTTTTCTGGAAAATGAATGGAGCATTTACAGGTAAAGCTGCATGTGTGAATGATGTTTAAGACGGATACGAATGCAGCAGTCAGCATATGGTAGAGGCCCCTACCTATAGACAAACATGAGTATAAGCCAGGCCAGGGCTGGGTGGGAGCTGACGTGTATAAGTGCCTTTCAGACATGCAGTGCAACCCTAAAATAATCTCAACTCTAACCGGAGGAGCTGTATGTGAGAACACAAATGTCCGAATCAGTCGGATCGGACCCTAAACAGACTTTACCAGTTCGATTGAGTCCATGTGTGAATAAAGTAGATGATGGTCCGTTTTTAACACGCGACTGGTGTTAAAAATCAGAAGAACACAAACATCTGAGGGTGAACAAGGGTCATGTAAACAAAGACGCCAATGCAAACATCTCTTACTGGAGAGACGACGAAACTGGTGAACTTCTGTCGGTAAAAGGGCCGACGCTGAAATCGTCAGACAAAAGTCAGTAGCCTTTTTGCAGTGTACTTTTTGCACCAAAGGAAGAATTTCGATTAGGTGAGAATACGTCTGACATGGACAGTCTCCTGTTGTGTGCAACGTGTGTGAAAGGGCAATTTCTGGCTAAATAAGAACCTGATTCTGCGGACATAGTCCGTAGTTCATATGTGAAAATGGCTTTAGTCTCAGATCAAGGAAAACTTTTGAGTATGACTGTGCAGTTCAGCTCATGTTTCTACTTACTTATACACCATAAAGGCAATGCATGCAAAGACGACAACCAACACCGCACTGGAGGACAGGACCACCTCAGCGGCTCGGGAATCTGACACTCCTGTGTGAATTTAGGAGGGGGTGTCAATGAATGGCTAAGTCGTAAAAAGAAGTTGAAAGAGTGTAAAAAGTTGTACCTTTGTTAGAGTTATTGCCGATGGTCACAGTTGTGGTAGCAAGCATAAGTCCTCTAAGGCCAGCCAGAGTGATGTTGACGCAGTAGGTGCCAGGCTCACGGAAGGTGCGCTGAAGACTGACCTGGCAGCCGCTGGCGGGAGGGATCACATCATCACACATGATGTCCTTCACCTGCTGGCACGTGACATCTGACACGACAGTGCAGGCTGAGGTTGGCACACTGGCTCAGACATAGAGACAGAGAGCACAAGAGTGAGTTCAGCCGGACATGGGTATGATTATGATCCTCCTACTGTCAGAAATGTCAATATTAACTGTGAACTCTAGTGGAGCTGTGAGGAGCCCTCTGCCTCTACAGAGGTCAGATGTGAAGTGGTAAACAGAGTAAATCTGGAAAAACATGGTTGTCCTCTGACTTAGTTTACTGTCCTGTCTTAGTGACTTATTTGGGGTGGTTTTAGCTGGACCTTACTGGTTGGAGAAGGGTGGAACTTTTATCTAGGCACAGTGATCAGTTTGGGGAGAATCTAAGGCTACTGTGAATCAGAGTCGCTCACCTGCCTAAGCAAGTAACTAGGAAATTCACCGTGGCGTTGGTCAGTTTGGCTGCTGACACCTCGACAATCCGACTGGCTGCCACTTTGTGCAGGCTGGCTGGGGGTTCTGTGAGAACATGCGTTCAGAGGCAGTAATGAGGCAGTAATGAGTTAGTGTTTGTTAATAATCACACAGAAATGAAGTGGATTAAAACAAAACTCACCAATGATAATAATTTGGTCTTCAAAGTTTCCATACATGTAGCGGAAACACTCGTTGCCTGTCAGATGTTTGTGTTTGGTCATGGGTGGAGCTGTTAGCTCAGCATGGGTGGAGTTGGCCTCGGGAACAGTGGCTGCTGTGCCAGTAGGGGGCAGCATGGTGTCTGTCTGGAGGGGTTCTGTGGTTAAGTCAGTTGTTTTGATGGGTGTAGTAGGTGGCGCAGTGGTATCTGGGGGAAAAAACAGGACAATTTAAACACTGGCAATCAAAACATCATTAAAGTTACACTGTCCTAGCGCCTTCATTTGGATTATTGAGGATAGCTCACATGACAGAGGATTGATGTTTTATGTCTGTAAATGAGGAAGCGTCTCTGACATTAAACACGTGTAAATTTAAAGGTAATCTGTATTTTAACATTTTTATACAGTATTTCCTAATCCTGCTCCTGAAAGCCCCATAGCACTGCTCATGTTAGACTCACCGCTCATGTTTGACTCACCGCTCATGTTTGACTCACCGCTCGTGTTTAAAAGTTAGACTCACTGCTCATGTTAAACTCACTGACGCACTGCTCCTGTTAGACTCACTGCTCACTGACTCACTGCTCATGTTAGACTCACTGCTCCTGTTAAACTCACTGACGCACTGACTCACTGCTCATGTTAGACTCACTGCTCCTGTTAGACTCACTGCTCCTGTTAGACTCACTGCTCATGTTAGACTCACTGCTCACTGACTCACTGCTCCTGTTAAACTCACTGACGCACTGACTCACTGCTCATGTTAGACTCACTGCTCCTGTTAGACTCACTGCTCCTGTTAGACTCACTGCTCCTGTTAGACTCACTGTTCACTGACTCACTGCTCATGTTAGACTCACTGATCCTGTTAGACTCACTGACGCACTGACTCACTGCTCATGTTAGACTCACTGCTCCTGTTAGACTCACTGCTCCTGTTAGACTCACTGTTCACTGACTCACTGCTCATGTTAGACTCACTGCTCATGTTAGACTCACTGCTCCTGTTAGACTCACTGTTCACTGACTCACTGCTCATGTTAGACTCACTGCTCATGTTAGACTAACTGATCCTGTTAGACTCACTGTTCACTGACTCACTGCTCATGTTAGACTCACTGCTCATGTTAGACTAACTGATCCTGTTAGACTCACTGTTCACTGACTCACTGCTCATGTTAGACTCACTGCTCACTGACTCACTGCTCTGAAACACCTGATTAAACTCAGATAATACAGATAAAGATAATGGTCAAGGCCCTGAATCGTTACGGAAAGTGTTTTGGAGCAGGACGTGCTGAACCCAGGGGTAATGTCGTCTTCACATTAACATTTTATAAATAGTGTAATGATACTTAAACTTTACAGCCAGTGAAAGAACATCATCAGTTACACGGTGTTTGACTCACCGCTCGTGTTTAAAAGTTTGTGATTAAAAGTAACACTAAAGCTCTCCATATTATTGTCCTGGTTAGCTACACTGTATTTTCAGGTTTTCTCAAATGTAGCAGACCTTGCTAGCTAGCTAACTAACCAGTTGTCAGTCTTGTCCCGTTTAATGGGAGCTAATGTCAAGGACCAAAGCTCTCACTGGGTAATCTCTCCTTAGTGACAGTGGGTAGTCATATTATAGATACACAGTTAATGTGAACAGGTGTGTGTCACGTCGTAGCTGCTTCTATAATCATGTGTGTTAACATCGCTGGAACACTGTATTGACCAACTAGCACTCAGGACCGGAACTATCAGTTTTATAAGTTAAATTTAAATATTCAGCACAAAAAAAACCCCATTCTTTTGAAAAGGCATGTGTAATGGACAGGATATTTTTATAACCCAGGAACCGTAATGTGATTACTGAAATTTGAACTGTAATGCTCTGCTTTAATTTCATTATGGGGGAAAGTAACATAATTACAGTAAAACACGTTACTTTGTAACTCGTTACCCCCAACACTCCTGTTCACTGACTCACTGCTCCTGTTAGACTCACTGTTCACTGACTCACTGC
Source organism: Chanos chanos (assembly GCF_902362185.1). NCBI lineage: Eukaryota > Metazoa > Chordata > Actinopteri > Gonorynchiformes > Chanidae > Chanos > Chanos chanos. The sequence goes on from NC_044506.1 coordinate 24,348,729, forward strand.
TCCTGTTAGACTCACTGTTCACTGACTCACTGCTCATGTTAAACTCACTGACTCACTGCTCCTGTTAGACTCACTGTTCACTGACTCACTGCTCCTGTTAGACTCACTGCTCACTGACTCACTGCTCATGTTAAACTCACTGACTCACTGCTCATGTTAGACTCACTGACTCATGTTAATCTCACTGACTCACTGCTCATGTTAGACTCACTGCTCCTGTTAAACTCACTGACTCACTGCTCATGTTAGACTCACTGCTCATGTTAAACTCACTGCTCATGTTAAACTCACTGACTCATGTTAAACTCACTGACGCACTGCTCATGTTAAACTCACTGACTCATGTTAAACTCACTGACTCACTGTTCCTGTTAGACTCACTGCTCACTGACTCACTGCTCTTGTTGGACTCACTGCTCACTGTCTCACTGCTCATGTTAAACTCACTGCTCACTGACTCACTGCTCCTGTTAGACTCACTGCTCATGTTAAACTCACTGACTCATGTTAAACTCACTGATTCACTGCTCCTGTTAGACTCACTGCTCACTGACTCACTGCTCATGTTAAACTCACTGCTCACTGACTCACTGCTCATGTTAAACTCACTGCTCACTGACTCACTGCTCATGTTAGACTCACTGCTCATGTTAAACTCACTGACTCACTGCTCCTGTTAGACTCTGCTCACTGACTCACTGCTCATGTTAGACTCACTGCTCCTGTTAAACTCACTGACGCACTGCTCTTGTTAGACTCACTGCTCACTGACTCACTGCTCATGTTAGACTCACTGCTCCTGTTAAACTCACTGACGCACTGACTCACTGCTCATGTTAGACTCACTGCTCATGTTAGACTCACTGTTCACTGACTCACTGCTCCTGTTAGACTCACTGCTCATGTTAGACTCACTGATCCTGTTAGACTCACTGTTCACTGACTCACTGCTCATGTTAGACTCACTGATCCTGTTAGACTCACTGTTCACTGACTCACTGCTCATGTTAGACTCACTGCTCACTGACTCACTGCTCTGAAACACCTGATTAAACTCAGATAATACAGATAAAGATAATGGTCAAGGCCCTGAATCGTTACGGAAAGTGTTTTGGAGCAGGACGTGCTGAACCCAGGGGTAATGTCGTCTTCACATTAACATTTTATAAATAGTGTTATGATACTTAAATTTTACAGCCAGTGAAAGAACATCATCAGTTACAAGCTTAATGTGTGACACTCAGTCTCACCTTTGGGCGTTGTCTCTATTTTGCTAGTGATGGCATGAGTACCAGGAGGGAGTGTGGCTGCTGCTAATGACAACACAAACATAATGTTAATGAACCTTAGATCCCAACCCTTTATGTGGTTATTATTTAATCACAGTCACTTCCCTTTATGAAAGTCTCCTTATTAAATACAGTGTGTGTGCTGTGTGTGTGCATCACTTATTGTAAGTCACTTTGGTTAAAAATGTCTGCTAAATGCCAAATTGTAAATGATGTGTGTGTATTTACCTGTGGTGTGTGGTTGTGTAAAGTGCATGGGTGTAGGAGTTGGTGGAGGACAGGGAATACGGAACGTTGCCTCCACTATTAGCTTGATGGTAATATTGCCAAGAGTGCTGTAGGCATGAGTTGCTACATTGCTGTGGGTGATGAGTTGATTCCCATCATGGAAGTCCCAGATAAAGTCAATAGCTGCAGCGGTTTTCAGGTAGTTACTGGGGTCGTGAACCTGGACATTAAAGATGATGTCGAAATTCTTCATGAAAGTGTTTTTGGCAGTAATGTTTACTGCCTCTTTCTGAGATATATTCACGGCCAGTGGAATTTTATCTGTTTGGAGAGAGAGAGTTACTGTAATATCACTTAGAGACTCTGTGTGTGTGTGTGTGTGTGTGTGTGTGTGTGTGTGTGTGTGTGTGTGTGTGTGTGTGTGTGTGAGAGAGAGAGAGAGAGACTGACCTGTAACGAAAAAAACAGTGCTGTCAGTAGACAGAGGACTATACTTTCTGCGTTCTCGTTTCCTGTAGACCATGACCTCCATCACACCAGCACCAAAGGTCATATTGGTAGTGTTCAGAGTTATACTGGATGATGAACCATCGCACGTCTCAAAATACTGCCCTGAAAGAGAGAGAGAAACTAAATGAGGACAGATTTAATCATGACTGCATTAAGTTTACAAAAGTTACATATATACTGTGTGTGTATATATATATATATATATATATATATATATATATATATATATATGTAATGATGAAGAAGAGGAGAGTGATGGGAAAATAAAGAAATGAAGTCCTTTTATTTGGCTGATGAATGAATAAGAGGAAATGAGAACTAAATAAACAACTGGCAAACGGAGGATTGCACGAGCAGACAAATGATCAAATTATTACCCATCGCGTGCCACACATAGACGTAACCTCTGCGCCTCCAGTCGTTGCTCTGTGGAAACGGTTTTCCATCGGGAAACACGTTACAACGCTTCAGATCCGCGCACTTCCCAAAGCCGTAGTCATCCAGCCATGAGGTCCAGTTATAGACGTATCCAGACCGCACTTGTCCATTGGCTAGGGCGAAATAAGCCAGACAGACCCTCAGGAAGTTCAGGAAATTTTGTTCTTTTTCTTCTCGCAGTTAATTGGTGACCAAATATGGTTATCAGACCATATTTGTTGGTTCCTGAACAACTTATTTCATATGTATGTATTATAATGCAAGTTTAACGATGAGACAGAAGTATAAAAGCTAAACTGATTATTTTGCCCAGCCTGACGGTATCAGTGTGATGCCATAGCGGAGTGTGTGAGAAGCACCTGAGGCCTCCATACCGTCGTCACAGTGTTCGTCATACACAAGATTTCCGCTGGCATCTTCTCTCTGGCACTTCGGGTACTCGAGCGCGGCTGTGAAGGTGATGCACGAGCCGCTCATCGCTGGGCTATCGCTCGTGAGGCGAACTCTGGGAGGGTTACCTATATAGCCATCAGTTCAAAGTTAAACATTAGCAATGGAAAATTACATTATAATTTACCGTGGATAAAATATGTCTCCTACCATGCCTACGCGTAAGCTCCGCCGACTTGAACGGTGGATACAGGGATTCATCCCAGGGGTTAGTGTCTGGGTCCCATCCAGGAATCGGGAATGGAAACGGAAAACTGTGCTTATGAGGAAACATGTCTCCGTAGGCTGCGTGTGAGTGAGAGACAGAGAGAGAGGGGGGGGGGGGGGGGGTTGATTACTTGAGAGTGGGTACGAGCACAAAAAGAGCAGACACATGCACTCTGCATTCTAACATTTACTTCATCACCCCATGCGCATTTAAGTATGACCCACTATGGGCTATGTATCCTAATGAACAATAAGAATTTGGTCAAGACCTCAGATAAATGGTAGTCAATCGAAACATTGCTGTTTAGGAGTGTTAAGCAGTTTTAAAAAACTAATGCAGACATTTAATTTAAAGTAGTGTAGCATATTTGAAGGTTATAGATTATATAAAATAGATTTAAGGCAGCGATTATAGGAAACAGATTTTACGGCAACGAAATTGCAAGCGCTTGTATGCTTAAAATGGTAAATCCTTCAACTAAACTGTATTCACAAGATTCAGTTATGAGCTCGCGCGTAACGCGGATAATTGGGTTCATGAGACCAAGACCTGAACGCCAAGAACTTGTCGCACAAGCACCAAAACAGCTCAAGTCGTTTACAAAAATATATAAAACAACTAAAGCATATGTGGAAATATGTTTACACAGTTTAGATATGTTCGTGAATTCACAGCATATAAACTGGACTTGAAAACATCTTTTAGGTCAAGTCTACAGGTGTCTCCACGGTCCCTTTATGTAAAACACGTTTTGCGTGTATGAACGTACTTCAGTAATTTCAGTCATCTTAACTGTCAGCACAAATGATTTTCAAAGGGAAATATTAAGGAGAGTCGGGCTCTGTTTTTCTAGCAAAGTGAGGTTACATTTCTGTGATCCATAACGAAGCCTTACTCTTCATTTTCTGTGCGTTATCACCAAATATTTTTAAGCACAGTTTACTTACTTTTTTTGCAGTCCGTCATGGGAACAAACAACGCAGAGGAAAGCACTAAAATTATTACTGAACTCTGCATTTTCATTTTTAAAGTCCTATCCCTTCCAGTCCTGAGCACTCTCCCAAATGAACCCACTCCTCACAGAAACTCCGCAGCCACTGCAGGACCCCTCAATCACAGCTCTCCTCCCACGCGATTCAGTACATCTAGCTCGCTTCTCGGTAGAGCCATAATTTAATACTCGTCACTTCTCGCGCAATCATGTGATGTATCCATAACAAGACGCATCTGACCCCTAATTAGGGAGCCCAGCCCGGGCAGAGCTCGCGACACTCATGTGCGCTGAGGTCACTTGAAGTATTGGACACAACACACACTCACACACACACACACACACACACACACACACGCAACAAAAACAATTCGCACATGCTGACCTGTCGAGGATTTCTGCTTGCATGTAAATATTAAGTGAATTGGAAGATTTTGTTCCGGTGAGCGTTGTCTCACTGTTGAGGAGACAAATAGACAATGTGAAAGATCGGACGGATATTATCCGTCAGAACAGATTATCAATTCAAATTAAGGTCATTTTTTCCTGTCATGGAACTAAAAAGTAGAATATCTTTAGAATACAACCTTACATACAATACATTTAAGTGATGATATAGCGTTTTCGAAATATTTCAGTGTCATAGAATAAATCTCAACATACATATGGTGAAATAGGAGTAACTATATAGGCACAAACCTAAAATAATCCCTCTGCAAATACATTCACGAATGCAGTATTCGTCGGCGGAGAAATGGTTGCAGTGTGATATTAATAATTGAGATAATGTAAATCTGTGCGTTCTACATTATGTCTACTTTTAAGGAAATCTTTCTTTGAACGAATCGAACAAAACAAAATGAGACATGTGTTGAGGTCACACAGGCTGAAACCAGTATAGTAATTATTTATGAGCAATTTTCCTCAATATCAATGGGCAGGCTGCTTTGAACAGTTTTATTCTGTTCGAAGTAGTCGCCTATGTTTTGAAGTGTTATATTAGCGTACAAACGGTGGACTATCAATTAAAATATTAGACGTCTAGTGCTTTCAGCATTTGAAATAACCATCTGAAATCGAAAAACCACCTTTACAAATGTGGTCAGTTACACGAAGCAATTTTGAGTGACAGAGACTGTGGGTGAAAAAGAGGAAAAGTATGAAACAGCGAAGTCATGGTTATGCAGCACATTCTTGTTGGGCAACTTTAAATGTGCGACCATCATGAGACAGTCCTATGTTTCAGACGGATGATTTAACGACACAGGTTTCCACTCACGGGAATCATCCGAGCAGACGAAGAGGTCGACGAGACTCAAGACCTTGAGCAAACGCCTCGCGAAAAAAACTGTCATGTAGTTTCAGATGCAGGCTATGCACATTTCACTGCGTTAGGCTGAGAGCATAAACAGTTCATTACTGAATAAGAATGATAGAGGTAGACTAATTTTGCACTGTAAAGTGCTGACAATCATGAGTGTCGATGCTCACGTGACCATATGGTTACTTTGTAGTCACCTTAAATCTATATTATTAATGTAGATGAAAGAGCCGTGACAGACCGTGACACCGGGAGAGTATTAAACGATGATGATGATGGAGGCTGAGACTTGCCACGCACTGTTGTTTATGATTTTTGGTGTAGTGTGTATACATCTGGTCAGACAATATCAGAGTGCAGAAATCACTGGTTTTAATGAGTCTCTGACTAAAATCTAATTGGTTAAGGGGGCCTGTCTTTAGATTATTTGGCTAAATGATTGTCCTGTTTGTTCATTATGAGCCGCCGTACTTGTATGTGTGTTTGTGGCTAGGCCAATCAGTGTGCTCGATTTCTGTCTAGTTCTGTCATTCAAATAGACTCCTTCAGTCTCAGCTTTGTCCGCCCAGTTTCTGTATTTCTGATTAAACCAACGGTTTTTCCCAAGTCAGTGTGATCATTGCCTCACTCACAAACGAACTAATCTTTACACAGTCTATTTCTTATCAAATCACAAAACCGCGCAACTCCCCTAGAAAGACTCCACTTCTCCTGCCTGCTTTCTGAATGGATTGTATTTCGCGAACAATGTAGATTTTCATAAAGTCGGCTACGACGGAACTATTCGTCACTTTTGTTATTTCTGCTCTGTAGCAACGCGAGTCGTGGCCCGAAGTTGAAAGGCCTGTACTAAACATTCAATGCAATTTTAGTATCAGGAATGTTCCATGTCGTATAAATGGAGACTGTAATACGCGCTGTCTGTATGCTGTGTGCCATGCATGTGTGTGTGTGTGTGTCTCACTGCTGGTATTGTTGGTGGGGACAGTAGCTTCTAACAGAAGACAAAGAGGAAGAGGAAAAAGAAGAAGAAAAGGAATACACAATAATTTAAAATATTTCTATTATTTATTTAACTCCGTAACTACTTTAACCACTGCAAAAACTCTGTGTTTTTCAAAGCTGTGCTGACAGTGACTGTGTCGTGAAAGCTGTTTTCTGGTGAAATATTAAGGCAATATAAAACTTACGTTCTAAAGGTTATAATTATAATATATACTAGGACTAAACATGACCTTACACTCAGGCCATTCAAAGGAAGCCTCTTTTGGGCTGTTTTGATTTGATCTTACTGTCTTGTGAATGGATGTAAAATGTTATTTGGCATTTGGGCACACATTTATATACACAAAATGTGAGATCAATGTTTAAAAGTTAGAAACCCAAAACGGAAAACTGTAAAATGCACCACTGTCTTTTTCCCTTTCTCAGACAGTAACAGACAGGTGCACACATTGTCTCCCAATCGAAACAACACACGTTGTCTCCCGTTCTTTATCCAGTTTGAAAAAAAACAGCAACACATGTTGTCTCCCGTTTTTTCTCTTTCTTTACTGTTCTCCTCGTTCTTTCTCCAGTTTGAAAACAAACAAACAAACATGCATGTAGAGATCGCCTGTCTCACAGCCTTGCTGCCCAGGACGTTTGTAGTGACTGGATCCAGTCCATTAGGGGGCTCTGGTTAAACTGGGGGGGGTTCCCTCTGTCCTGACTACAAGTACCAACACCAGTCCCGTCAAGGTTATTCACTGCAACTTAACCGAGAGTTGCAGACATCCAAAAGTGACTTGATTTCTGTCCTTGGTTCCTGTTAAAACCACATTAAATCATCTCTCTGGTCCAGAGCGTGGCTCAGAACAGGTCAACAGCTCCTGGGATTCTGGGACAGTAAACGAAAAACACAAGACAAGGTTAGTAGTTTATATATATATATATATAAAGAAAGGGAGGTTAGGCAGTGGGGGACAGGTGGGTTCTGAAGAGTTGGGCTTTCAGTTTCCTGCGGAAGATGGCAAGAGATTCCGCAGTCCTAACTGAGTGAGGGAGGTCATTCCACCACCGCGGGGCAATGGCGGAGAAGAGGCGTGGTCGGGAAGAACGGCTGCCGGGTTCCCGAAGTGAGGTGACCGTCAGCTGACCAGAGGTGGTAGAGTGGAGAGCTCTAGCAGAGATATAAAGAGTTATCAGGGACTGAAGGTAGGATGGGGCGGAACCTCTTGTGGCCTGGTAGGATCACAATCCAGGGCCATCTTTCTCAATCCTAGGAGGGGTTTGTGGTCTGGAATGATGCGGAATGACTGGCCTGTGAGGTACTGATGGAAATGCCATATGGATGCCACATGTTAGCCCACAGCTCCCGATCAAATATTGACCAAATATTTCAACTGTGAGAGCACACATCCAACTGAGATGTTGGAGGCATCCATAAAAAGTAAGAACTCCTCAGAGAAATCTGGATATACAAGAATGGGAGTATGTGTGAGTGAATGACTGAGAGCATCAAATGCTTTTTGTTCCACATCAGTCCACGAAAAGGGTTTTCCTCTCTGAGTGAGAGCGTGCAGAGGCTGTGGCATCTTTGCAAACTGAGAGATAAATCACCTGTAATAAAACAGAGTCCCAAAAGTGCCCTAATCTCTGTAGGATTTGCTGGTGACAGCCAATCCCTCATTTTCTCAGTTTTCTTTGGATCTGGCTGCAGGCCTGTCAGAGATGCAACATGCCCTCGGAATGTCACACTTTCATGGCTTTAATTTCAGGTTTGTAGATGAGATGGTCAAACACCTCTTTTACATTTTCCAAGATAGGCCCTGTAGTACCAGTTGTATAAGATGTTGAAAAGGTGGAGGTGCATCGACCAATTCCATTGGCATGACTTTAAAATGATAGAGAGAGTGGCCGATGGTGAATGCCATTTTTCTTTGCCTTGTTCATCAAGCTGTACCAGCCAGTAACCACAGGACAAATCCCTGGTGCTAAACACAGAAGAACCACACAGTGCATCTAGAGCAGTGGTTCTCAAACGTTTCGGGCTCAGGGGACCGCTATACGTGTTTTTTTAATCCAGGGGACCGCTATACGTGTTTTTTTAATCCAGGGCACCGCTATACGTGTTTTTTTAATCCAGGGCACCGCTATACGTGTTTTTTTAATCCAGGGCACCGCTATACGTGTTTTTTTAATCCAGGGGACATTCTTACTTTTCACTCTCAGCACCTCATATTCATGCCATCTTTCACTACTCTGATGTTTAGCATAACAGCATGACAGACCCTACTATTTTTATCATTATCATTATCGTTGCCATTGTTATTATTATTATTATAAGATGATGATGGTGACCACAGTATTCAAATGAATTAGTTTTGTTATTCATTAAATCAGATACTTTCAATTTAATTCAAGAAATTCCATATTTCAGATAACATATTTCCAACATATTTTCATTTTCATCAAATGTAAACATATTTCATGGGCAAATTTTAAACATGACTTTTGGAAAACATAGGTAGGCCTACGATATGAACAGAAAATAAGAAGCATAGGCCTTCGTCAAAACATGTTACAAAGAACTTGTGCAGCGTGTGGTGTCCGCGCAGTGAGCTGCTCAGTTTAATGGGAGGGTTGTGGACAGTGGCACGTGACAGCCTTTGCCTCGGCCTATTACCTCCGCCAAGGAGCTTATGTTTCCGCTGCGGTTTGTCTGTCTGTTTGTCTGTCTGTTTGTCCGCAGGATTACGGAAAAACTGACAAAAGGGGGCGCTACCCTCTCAGATAAAATTTTTACCCCTTCAGTTTTAACTGTAGCCTCAGCCCTGGGTGATAAAACGATCGTGATATGTACCACAATAGACACTTCATCGACAGCAGTAAGAAAACTGTTCGATAGTTTCATTAAATGCAAACCGCCAGGAGGGCACATAACGAATACGCAAAGTTCGGCTGCATGAATAAACCCTAAGCGTGCGCCCCCCGGCTCATAAAAAGCCTATCATATCCCTTGATAATGGAAAGTGCTTCGAGTGACATATAAACAGCCAATCATTTAACAGGTGTATGGTTCGGTTGCACCGTCGACATTTGACAAAACAACAGAAACAGCGTGGAGTGAGAGAGTGAGTGCAGATGGTGAGGAAAGTGTTGATGAAAGTGAAGTGGTTAAATTCAAAATTACGATGGAGTAATAGGGCCACACTGAAGAAGAGAAAAATTCTGAGAATTTTGAGAATAAGGTCGAAATATTACGAGAATAAAGTCATAATTTTACAAGGAAAGGTCATAATATTACGACAATAAAGTCGTAATTTTAGGCCACATGTTATTATAGAGGGGAAATATCAGAGGAGCAGCCTGCTGCATGCATTAAAGTGAGGAAGGTGGAGCATCTTGTGAGGTAATATTTTAGTATGAGTTTCACAAATAACAACATACTTTATCTTTCGGCTCAACAGCACCACAATGTCATAAGTATCAGGACTTTGAAAAGAATGTGCAAGAAACTGTGTCTATTCCGAAGAAAGAACCACACAGACTTGGAGAAAATTGCCTCTTTTGTTACGATTTTATGTTCGTAATGTGATATTTTTCTAGTAAAATTACAACTTTATTCTCAATTACGACTACGGCCTTATTCTTGAAATCTCATGATTTTTTTTCCTCAATATGGCCCAATACTCTGTGGTACAAACCAAAGTGTTTAAAAATCCAAACTTTTCTCTCCTGCAATCATTTAAAAAAGGTCAATTATCAATAATTATCGATACAGACTGAAAGGAAACATTTTATCATGATCATTTTTTCAGCTATATTGCCCAGCCCTAAGCCTAATCGTAATGTACACATTTGCAAATCTCAAATACAACCTCAGTCATTGCACCCTGCCGCCGGCCCTGGTTTGCCATTAACGTCAGCCTGCGTTACCCCTCAACCGCAATGCAGTAGTGCCTATCAATGTTTTGTCCGAGATATGTCGCAAGGAAATCTTGAGAGAATATCCGTTTCGGTTACAACTGATTGAAAATAATTTTGTACTTGATGTTTAAACAGATCTAAAATAATGTTATTAGTGACATTGGTAAATTCCAAACATTACCAAAGTATTCCACGACACCCCTACACTGGCGTCACGGCGCCACTTTGAGAAATCCTGATCTAGAGTGTCATCAGCTCTGGGCAAAGGGTGTGCGTCCTTAACAGTAACTGAATTTAAACTTCTGTAGTCAATACAGAAATGCCAACTTCCATATTTTCTCTGCAACAGAACCACTGGTCTGGCCCATGGGCTATGGCTAACCTCTATGATGTCTTGTTGCTGCATGACATCTACTTGTGACGGTATCACAGATTGCATATGGGGAGAGCACTTTCTGAATGGTGGTGCTGAATTTGTGTTGATTTTGTGCTGAACTAAACTGGTTCTTCCAAAGTCATCTGGACCCTTGCTGAACACATCACTGTAGGACAGCAGTAGAGATTTTAGTTCAGAAAACTGGGAATCTGAAAGGCTGCCACATCTCACGTGAAACGGTAAAGATAGGCTCCAGCACCCCTCGTGACCCTAATTAGGATAAGCAGCTTTGAAATTGAGAAAAAAAAATGAGATGGGGCATGGTGGTGCACTCAGAAATCAATGGCACGGCTGTCTGGTGTCATTTCTGTAGTGCATAGCAGTGGTAGATCATAATCGTGAAGATGACATAAACCTCTACCTAAATCTAGCACGGCTTAATGCCGGTGAAGAAAGTCCCAACCAAGTATAATGGTCTGACTGACATTTCTAATAACTTGGACTTTCCTACAGCACATTCAGTGAGCCCATGCCCAGTGTAATGTTAACAGTGCCTGGTGTGTCCAAACTTTGCCCAGTCACAGACCCTGATAAAATAAAATTCTTTTTGAGACACCTTCTGTTCAGTGAAGGGAGTGACATTCTTAAATGCTCACTGATGAATGAAATGCTTGAACCAGTGTCCAACAGGATGTGCATGACAGACCCTTCAACTATGCCCCTAATGTATGTAGTGAAAGTGCCTGTGTTGCAGGTGACATTATATGTAACATCAGAATTTTTGGGCAGTGTGTTTTGTCCACCACTAGAGGGCGCTGTTGGACTATGAGAGAGAGGCAGATTCAGTGACTTGTCATCTGGGGCTACTTGAAGACTAGCTGATGGAGGCCCCGCTGCACATTTCCCTGCCGACAAACATGCTGATTCCCATATTCACTGCGATGTTGCTGATTGCCATCCCGGTGATCTCGGAAAGAGACACGCTTGTGCACTGGACTCGGACTATGACGAGGTCTGATGTCACCAGTTGGTCTGCCATACTGAGGCATGTCATCATCTGAGTAATCTGTATATTGATCAGGTGAGATCCTGGAGAAGTACTAGTGGTCTCTGGGCCTCTCCACCCTGCATGGGGAGAGCTCGGTCACAGTGATGATGTACATAGCAGCCCTGTCTGGGTCTTTCCATACCGTGGCATGCAGGATACTTGTGATATGTTTCCGGCGGAGGCAGGGGAATGTCCCGTGCAGCTCTCTGAGCAAGCCGTGCAGCGCCAGCTTCATTCCCTTGTCCGGCAGCACGATTCATAGCGCGAGCATCCTCGTCAGGCATAACTGGGGCAAAGACTAAACTCACGTAGTGTCGGCTAGCCAAAAAAACCCCCCAAACAAACAAAAACAAAACAGAGAGTGTAGTGGCAGCTAACGATGATCCAAGGCACAGTTCAGCGCTAGCAATACTTCGTAACGTCGGAGAAAACTTCAGACGAATCTCAGACGTGAAGAACACCGCTGCGACCACTGTAAAAAGATCCTTGTGAAGGGTTATTAGGCCTATGTGGTGTAATGAGTTCCCGAAGACAGACAAGTTCGGAACTGAAATAGTTTATTTCTCCAGTGCCACCAAAAATACTTGAGGACGTTTGAGCCTCTGCGCTGTGTGATGCACCCGCTCCAAATTTCATACCGTTTCATATTTCATACGACACCGGAACACCGATGCCCTCGTATTACAATAATCAGTCTTTGATTGGTATTGTTGGAGAAATATTACTCTCCTTTAAGATAACCACTGTAGTAACCATGATAAACAATGTAACAATAATATATTCATTATATTATAATCGTTTATATTAACAGCTATAACTATACAATCCTTTGTATTGCAAGAAACATCAAGTTCTCTCTGGTCAAAAAGAAGAGGCCTGTGTGGCCCTTTAGAGGACAGCATGTGAGATAAGGTCGGCACCTCTGCCAGAGTGTTGTGGTCAGTCATAATATATGGAGAAGGTGAAATATTCCAGGTTTGTGATATATCTTACTCCACCACTTAGCAGGGCAGTAAATATTGGTGATGATGTATGGTAAACGTAAAGGAACTAAACAATAATAAAGTGACATAAACCAGCGATGAGAGGGGTCTGTGAGGATGGGCTGGCAGAGGCGCCCCACATTTAAAGAGACAAAGTAATGTGTATCTTTTTTTTTTTTTTGAAAACGTGTATAAAAACCGGTGCTTTGTGAGAAGGCGTCAGTCACTCCCCGGGACCTGACTCAGTTTGTTGTATGCCTTTTGAACTGTACAATAAACTTACACTGCATCTGACTCAATGTTAGACTCAGTCTCATTTAGCCCAGGCTGAGAATTTCACCCACAGTATCCTTTGAAGGGAAAACACATTTTGTAGAAATTTATCTGCTGTAACCCAATACAGCAATTCTACCTGTGATAAATGCCCAGGGAACAAAAGATGTTCCGAATTAATGAATTAATCGTTAACGAATTAATGTTTGCTTTGCAAATACTCAGCATGTCCGACAGAACATAGACACGTGCCTCCTGGGACGAGGCATAGGCGTAACTCATGGGTGGGACACATCCCACCCAATATTGAAAACAGTGGTGTTTGTTCCACCCAATATTTTCCAGGATTTTGCTTTTAAAAATATGAATACATTTGACGGGAGAATTCAATTCTCATCTGACCGAGGGGAAAAACTTTAAGCCGACGAATTCAGTTGCATACGCATTAACGTCTCTGTCCTTATGGCAAAGTTTATCAATGACACATGGGCACATCCCACCCAATATTCAAATCTGCCCTCCCCCTTATATTGAAAACACAGTTACACTCTTGGGAAGGAAACAACGCGCGCAGTCGGTGGAACAGTCTGAGAACACGGATCGCACAACAATGCATACAGTTCAGTCTGTTTGAACGACAAACTGTCGTTTAGGAATCTGTCAGAAAAACCACCAGGCACATCTGAGGGACTTACGTATCCCTTAACACTCTAGCCCTACGTAAGGATGATTTTACACTGTTCTCCACCAAATGTGACATATGTCCTTGGATTAAGTGGTCGAGAGGCAAACTATATCTGAGTATATCTGTGAGACTAATTTCTATTTAACCTGGCGTGAGGCGATACCATAGCGAGACGTGCAGTTAAAACGTCTGCCTCGAGACACAAATAACTCAGCTGGACTCGAAGTCAAGTAGCTAACCCGCGAAGCGCGTGATTTTAAACCATATTAACCATATTAAACGCATAACAGCCCGTCTATCTGTAGTCCCTGTAATGATTTTTATCACCAGCAGATGTCAGCACGGAGCTTAGTGTCAAATGTTTCAAAACAATAAGTCTATTCCACCACAGTCACTTCAATTATGTGTGTCATTGTTTTGTTAGTTTAGCCCTGTCTATCAGTAGTCTATAATTACGCTTATTTATTTGTTAGTTACGAACTGTGCTTGAAGAGGACTTCGAGGATTTCGCACGCGGGCCGTTTCATAATAAGCCTCACGATCCGTACGTTTGCGTAAATTTGCGCAGTGTTGACGACAACTACAACCACTGATTTCTTCCGGAACAAACTTACATATGCCAGAGGTCAAGACAGACAACGGTGATCGTTTCGCAGTAATGATGATGGTTTCATAATTTCTTTTTCTGCATAGCTCGACATTGTTTGATGAGACTAAGCATTGGTAGCTAATCAAACAGACGAGAAAGCTGTGTTGGTAAGTTTATTTTAAGTAGTCTAAGCTCTCGAGGTTTGCGAGCAGATCACATGAGCACTTACTTGTCTGATGAGTTTCGATGTAAATTGATTTGAAACATCTCATTTAGAGACGGTTAACGCAGACAGGTACTGTATAACTCGATGAAAACAGTCAGGAATAATTCAGACCAATGATTTTTATTCGACATTCAGTCAGTTCATCATTAACCACTTTCTCCTCTCACTGTTTGTTACCGGTCTGTAATGATGTAACCAGACATTTCCCTGGTCCAAGGTCTGCCATGAATGCCTCATATATTTTGAGAAGTTTAGCCGCTCGAAGTTTTGCCGGACTCGGTCAGTCTGGATCGCTCCGACGCGAGGCAGTGTGTCTCGTATCCCGGTAAGTTTTGTCCGGAGTGTTGTTGTCTGTGATTTGAAGCCTATACTATAAAACCTATATAGTTGCACTCAAACATTTTTGTAAAAGTTTTGGGGACTGACGATAAAAGACACCTCGCTGATTAGCTTTCTTTTTTCAACAACAAACTGTCTTTGTCACGAAAGTGAATCGCACGTGGTGTTTACCAAAAGACACTTCATTTCCTTTGATGTGTTTGGACCTTTTTTAATGTTTTCATTTATTTATTTATTCATTTATTCATTCAGAAAAATGTCCCAGAGACAAGCAGACCACTTGGAAAGAACGGCAGATATTTTCAGGCAGATGGTGAGTTTTGATTATTTCCTTCATGATGTTGATAAATATCCACGACATACGTAACGGATACGTTTATCACACCTGTGACCACGCCGTCAGATGATAGTATGACATAGACAAACACAGCGTAAAGTGGGTGACAGTTGACAGGCTGGGGCTGTCTCTGCTCGCGGTCTGATGGTGTGCAGTGCCCTGTTAAGACAGTTTATTTCCATCTGACTCCACTGTCTGCTCATGTCCATAGCTGCGTGTGTTGTCTGTGTGAGGTCATGTTCATCTCCTGTTGTGTTGTCTGTGTGAGGTCATGTTCATTTCCTGTTGTGTTGTCTGTGTGAGGTCACGTTCATTTCCTGTTGTGTTGTCTGTGTGAGGTCATGTTCATTTCCTGTTGTGTTGTCTGTGTGAGGTCACGTTCATTTCCTGTTGTGTTGTCTGTGTGAGGTCACGTTCATTTCCTGTTGTGTTGTCTGTGTGAGGTCACGTTCATTTCCTGTTGTGTTGTCTGTGTGAGGTCACGTTCATTTCCTGTTGTGTTGTCTGTGTGAGGTCACGTTCATTTCCTGTTGGTCTAAAACTCTCCTTCCCTTGATCCCACCTGTGATTTTGCAGGAAGAGTTATAATCAAAAATATTCTTCAGGGAAAATTCTCTCTCTTCGTTTTTCATATGTGGAACTGACATGTATGTGTTTATGTTGTGTGATGTGTGTGTGTGTGTGTGTGTGTGTTTGTTTTGCGACTAACTGTCACAGGAGGTTTGTGGTAAGGGTCGACCGATACGCATTTTTTAGGGCTGATACCGATATCGATATCTAATGGCTTAGGATGGCCGATAACCGATATTTTGGGCCGATATTCATTTACCATATTTTACAAAACTACATAAAGGGAATCATAATGAATTTGTTTGGAAATACCTTCTGTTAGAAACAACAGCCAATATACAGCTCTAATACCGCTTTACTGCGTGAATAATTATTCTTTTACTAACTTTAAAATAGAAAATATCTGTTTACATAGTGTGGAAAAACCTAAATGAAAATAAAACACTGCTTAAACTAAGAAGATAGATTAAGTGTTCAGACATCATATTAAAGATTGAGTTTATTTATGATGTGATTCAGTACAGTTGTGACTGCTCCAGGGCATCCGGCAAGAATTCAACATTGCCACTCTTCGTTTTCTTTAATGCACAGGTATCGTTCTACAGACACGACAGTTCAACGCAATTATCACATTCCAAATATTAAGCAACGCTGAAATGTGAAGCAATAACAAGGCACAGCTGAGCTTTGCTAGCGATATATATCTTACTTATTTAAACATTAATGATCTGGCTTAGACAGGAGGGATTAAATTACAACATTTCACAACATACAACATAACTAGCAGCACTGGGTACTAATGCTTCAACATAACATGGTTATATCAGCAGCGTAGCATGGTTATCACGAATGGGCACCGTCTCCCCGCACTGGCTTGTGCCTGCGCTTTAGAAATACGGGCGTTGCCGTCTTGCGGCTGGTAGCTGGTTATCTGTGGTTCTTATTTATGTGGCTGATCCCGCATTTGTACACACGTAAATGTGTCCACCAATAACGATTCAGTTGCATCCTGGTACTACTGTGGATTACCAGCAAGAACACTCGTTTTCATAATCAAACTTTCAGATAACAGCTTCAGTGTCCAGGACGTGGTAGGCTACATGCTGCTACCATTGCTCAGCATTTATTAGTGATACTAGATGACATAACATTGAAACCTTCTGTCTTAAGTTAACTGCAATTTTATATAATGAATTAATGATCTACATATATTTACAGAATGTGAAAAAGGGCTACTTACAGGTTTCAAGAACACACACACACACACACACGTGTGCCTGTAAACAATGACATGTTATGAAACAACAGTCATGTCTCCTGTTAACCAATAAGAATTTAGGTAAATGAAAACAGAAAGACTCTCTATGCTAAGCCTTTTTAGCTCATCACATAACACTTCAGTAATCCCAGTTCAGGAGAACCAAACTGTAATATCTGCAAAACCGACGTGAGGAGGCCGATACCGATATGGACCGATAAGTATCAAAAGGGGCCGATAGTGGCCGATATATCGGCGAATCCAATATGTTGGTCGACCTCTAGTTTGTGGTTGGTGCAGTGATCTGTCAGACAGTTGAATGTGGTGCAGCTGGCAGGGATATCTTGCCTTTAATGTTTCCCATGGGGTGGCTCACACTGTCTGTTTATTTGTTTGTTTGTTTATGAGTGCTCTTTCAAACTTAGCATTTGTCATCTGTAAATTGTTGCACAGTCCTCTGTTTTCATGATTCATCTCCTCGACAGGTAACAGTAGTTTCACATTGATGGTTAGGGTCAAAGTTAAAGTTAGGGTTAGAGGTAAGTTATTCCACTGAGAAATATCTAGACAGTTTTGGTTTTGTGTTTTACACTTTCTAAGGTTGTTTGGTTCATCCACATTTCACTCCTTAATTTGTCTCTGGATGAGGCAGTGGGGTCACACAGGGTCACTGGAGCACAGTGAGGGAGTGCTGTCTGTATTTGTATGTGAATGTCACTTTGGCAGTTTTCTGACATTACGCTGTGTTTGCAGGCACTGTTTCCAGCACGGGTGTGTGGCATTAAGAACGAGTCGGCGACAATCAAAAGACTGCGACTGGAAATCCCACATCCTGACTTCAGCTTTCGAGCAGGACAGTGGTAAGAGAGGCTCTCTCAAAAGTTTTGTGTCCAGAAAAGACTGTGCTGAGCACAGCTAATAAAATGTAATTCTACAGAATAGCCTAAAGAGGGCGCCATTGCAGCAGGTTAAATGAATGATGCTAAAGGTGCTCTGGGCGTGCGGCTGAGGCAGTGACTGTGTATGACGAGCCCCACTCACAGAGTCTCTGCAAAGACCGTCACTCACAGAGTCTCTGCAAAGACCGTCGCTCACAGAGTCTCTGCAAAGACCGTCGCTCACAGCGTCTCTGCAAAGACCGTCACTCACAGCGTCTCTGCAAAGACCGTCACTCACAGAGTCTCTGCGAAGTCCGTCGCTCACAGTCTCTGCGAAGACCGTCGCTCACAGAGTCTCTGCGAAGACCGTCGCTCACAGAGTCTCTGCGAAGACCGTCGCTCACAGAGTCTCTGCGAAGACCGTCGCTCACAGAGTCTCTGCAAAGACCGTCACTCACAGAGTCTCTGCAAAGACCGTCACTCACAGCGTCTCTGCAAAGACCGTCACTCACAGAGTCTCTGCGAAGACCGTCGCTCACAGAGTCTCTGCAAAGACCATCGCTCACAGATTCTCTGCAAAGACCGTCACTCACAGAGTCTCTGCGAAGACCGTCGCTCACAGAGTCTCTGCGAAGACCGTCACTCACAGAGTCTCTGCCGTCTGCAAACACTTTCCCTCACTGGTTTGTCTAGCACGATTGGGCTTTAAATTACAGGGTTTTTTGTTCATGTAAATCCGTGATGCAGAACTACATTGGTAAACATTACAGTAGTTAAAATTGGAGGAATAAGCACCTAGCACCTGACCCCTGACCCTTAACCTGTTTGGGCCTGTGACTCAGGCAAGGTTCCACGTGGGTGCTCAGAGTCAGGATCAGGGTTAGGAGTGTAAAGGTCATTAGGGTTGTACATTTGTAACAACTTTAATACCAGTTCCAAAGTGAAGTGAATTTGGGTTTTGATGGTGAGCTGTGTGTGAATTTGCAGGGTGGATTTCTTCATTCCTGGGATGGAGAAGGTGGGAGGGTTCTCCATCTGCTCCAGCCCAGGCCTGTTACAGAGAGAGAGAGTGATAGAGCTTGCCATCAAATACACAGAGCACCCACCAGCACACTGGGTGCACACCAGGGTAAAAACACAGAGAGAGTGAGAATATACTTTATGTGTGTTTGCTGCATGTGTGATTGTGCGTATGTGTGTGTGTGTATTTGTGTATGAGCGTGTATTCGTTTGCATGTGTGAGTGTGTGTGTGTGTGTGTGTGTGTATTTGTGTATGAGCGTGTATTCGTTTGCATGTGTGATTGTGCGTGTGTGTATGTGTGTGTGTGTATTTGTGTATGAGCGTGTATTCGTTTGCATGTGTGAGTGTGTGTGTGTGTATTTGTGTATGAGCGTGTATTCGTTTGCATGTGTGAGTGTGTGTGTGTGTGTGTATTTGTGTATGAGCGTGTATTCGTTTGCATGTGTGAGTGTGTGTGTGTGTGTGTGTGTTTGTGTATGAGCGTGTATTCGTTTGCATGTGTGAGTGTGTGTGTGAGTGTGTGTGTGTGTGTGTGTGTGTATTTGTGTATGAGCGTGTATTCGTTTGCGTGTGTGTGTGTGTGTGTATTTGTGTATGAGCGTGTATTCGTTTGCATGTGTGAGTGTGTGTGGATGAAAAGATTATGTCAGGTTCTATCACTGTTGTTGCAGACTGACTGAGATGAGAGACAGACTCTGTATATTTGTGTGTGTGTGTGTGTGTATTTGTGTATGAGCGTGTATTCGTTTGCATGTGTGATTGTGCGTGTGTGTATGTGTGTGTGTGTATTTGTGTATGAGCGTGTATTCGTTTGCATGTGTGAGTGTGTGTGTGTGTATTTGTGTATGAGCGTGTATTCGTTTGCATGTGTGAGTGTGTGTGTGTGTGTATTTGTGTATGAGCGTGTATTCGTTTGCATGTGTGAGTGTGTGTGTGTGTGTGTGTGTATTTGTGTATGAGCGTGTATTCGTTTGCATGTGTGAGTGTGTGTGTGAGTGTGTGTGTGTGTGTGTATTTGTGTATGAGCGTGTATTCGTTTGCATGTGTGTGTGTGTGTGTATTTGTGTATGAGCGTGTATTCGTTTGCATGTGTGAGTGTGTGTGGATGAAAAGATTATGTCAGGTTCTATCACTGTTGTTGCAGACTGACTGAGATGAGAGACAGACTCTGTATATTTGTCTGGTGATATACCACTGCCCTCTGTGCTTCATTTTCAAATCCCTCACTCTCTCTCTCTCCCAGTGTTCGGTTGGCTCTCGTGTTGCGGTGAGGGTGGGGGGTAATTTTTATTTTGACCCCCGTCCATCTGACCCTGCAGTAGACCTGTTGCTGGTGGGTGGAGGAGTGGGCATTAATCCTCTTTACTCCATCCTACTTCACACTGCAGACCTGCTTCAGCTCCAACAGGGACATACACCTGGACGCACACACCTCTGCTACAGTGCCAAAACCACGCACGAGTTGCTTTTTAAGGTGAGTGTGTGTGTGAATGAGGGTACTGTTTGGCCCTGTTTACACCTTGCATTAAGATCCGATTTTGGTGATCCAATCACACGTGGACAGCTCTAAGTGCGTCCGTTCACACCTGGCTTTAGAATCCGTGTCTTTAATGACCACTTGAGATCGGATGCCACTTCCCGGCTCTATACGCAAATAAACACGTAAATCATTTCCAACATGTTACCCCTCTCCCTGAATTTCACTTTTGCTTTTTTTAATTAGATATAGTGCTTATAACATGTGAGATGTCAGACGAATTTGGTAATCACTGATCGCTGTTTTGGGACATTAAGGCACGTTAAGCTGTTTCTGTATAATGGCCGTCAGTGGAGAGGAAAACGCTTAATGTGAGATAACGTCCAAACTCCGGGGATTTCGATTTCGATTTTTTGCCAGGAGGAGGCGTTTCTGACGAGATGTCCGAGAGAAATCTCGTGATCACTGATCGCAGTTTTGGAACATAAGCCATGTTAAGCTTTTTCATGTTAAACGTTGTTGTTTTGAATCGGCGGGAGGCATCAATGCACTTCCCGTGCCTAGTCTGTCAGAAATTAAAAGGGGAAGAAATCAAAACTATATCCATTTTGCCTGTTGTTGTTGTCTGTTGTCGCACCTTAATATGACGCCGTTGGCGAGCGAATGTGTACCTACGCGAATGAGTTCATGCTTCCGTGTAAGAAGAGGATGTCAGTTGAGTAGGTGTTTGTTCAATGTGGTTGAGTTTACACTGCTACAAGAATGTGGTCACATGCGGTCCAGACCACCTCCGAATGTGATCTGAGTGATTGGATCTCAGTGCGACCTCAATGCGCATTGGATGTGTTTACACCTGTAGTTTTGAGCTGTCCACTTGTGATCGGATCTTAATGCAAGTTGTAAACAGGGCCTTTGTCTTAAGGTTGGCCCATGATTATGTACAAAGATTTGGGACTCCAGATGATTATGTTTTTGATTTTATTGTTTTTAATAAACTTGTTCTCTGTTTCAGAATACCATTATTGACATCCGCCGTGAATTTCCTGATAAATTCTCCTGCAAGTTCCACGTTACTAAGCAGAGCACTGACATAGAGCAGGAACTGCAGCCATATACCAGCCGTGAGTGTATCTCTCACACACACACACACACACACTTCATAAGTTCAGTCTGGCCTGCATTTCATTATGATACCATTATTTGATGGTGTATGGCAGTGTGAGTGTGTGTGTGTGTGCGTGTGTGTGTGTGCGTGTGTGTGTGTGAGCGCTGGTGTCTGTGTGTGTGTGTGAGCGCTGGTGTCTGTGTGTGTGTGTGAGCGCTGGTGTCTGTGTGTGTGTGTGTGTGTGTGTGTGTGAGCGCTGGTGTCTGTGTCTGTGTGTGTGAGCGGTTTTGTGTGTGTGTGTGTGAGCGCTGGTGTCTGTGTGTGAGCGCTGGTGTCTGTGTGTGTGTGAGCGGTTGTGTGTGTGTGTGTTAGCAGTGCTGTGTGTGAGTGAACGGCTCTGCATTGTGTCCATGCTGTGTGTGTGTGTGTGTGTGTGTGTGTGTGTGAGCGGTTGTGTGTGTGTGTGTGTGTGTTAGCAGTGCTGTGTGTGAGTGAATGGCTCTGCGTTGTGTCCATGGTGTGTGAGCGGTTGTGTGTGTGTGTGTGTGTGTGTGTGTGTTAGCAGTGGTGTGTGTGTGTGAGTGAACGGCTCTGCATTGTGTCCATGCTGTGTGTGTGTATGTGTGTGTGTGTGTGTTAGCAGTGGTGTGTGTGTGTGTGTGTGTGTGTGTGTGTGTTAGCAGTGCTGTGTGTGAGTGAACGGCTCTGCATTGTGTCCATGCTGTGTGTGTGTGTGTGTGTGTGTGTGTGTGTGTGTGTATTAGCAGTGGTGTGTGTGTGTGAGTGAACGGCTCTGCGTTGTGTCCATGCTGTGTGTGTGTGTGTGTGTGTGTTAGCAGTGGTGTGTGTGTGTGTGTGTGTGTTAGCAGTGCTGTGTGTGAGTGAACGGCTCTGCATTGTGTCCATGCTGTGTGTGTGTGTGTGTGTGTGTGTGTGTGTGTGTGTTAGCAGTGGTGTGTGTGTGTGTGTGTGTGTTAGCAGTGGTGTGTTAGCAGTGGTGTGTGTGTGTGAGTGAACGGCTCTGCGTTGTGTCCATGCTGTGTGTGTGTGTGTGTGTTAGCAGTGGTGTGTGTGAGTGTGTGTGTGTGTGTGTGTGTGTTAGCAGTGCTGTGAGTGAGTGAACGGCTCTGCGTTGTGTCCATGCTGTGTGTGTGTGTTAGCAGTGGTGTGTGTGTGTGAGTGAACGGCTCTGCGTTGTGTCCATGCTGTGTGTGTGTGTGTGTGTGTGTGTGTGTTAGCAGTGGTGTGTGTGAGTGAACGGCTCTGCGTTGTGTCCATGCTGTGTGTGTGTGTGTGTGTGTGTGTGTGTGTGTTAGCAGTGCTGTGTGTGTGAGTGAACGGCTCTGCGTTGTGTCCATGCTGTGTGTGTGTGTTAGCAGTGGTGTGTGTGTGTGTGTGTGTTAGCAGTGCTGTGTGTGTGTGAGTGAACGGCACTGCGTTGTGTCCATGCTGTGTGTGTGTGTGTGTGTGTGTTAGCAGTGGTGTGTGTGAGTGAACGGCTCTGCGTTGTGTCCATGCTGTGTGTGTGTGTGTGTGTGTGTGTGTGTGTGTGTTAGCAGTGGTGTGTGTGAGTGAACGGCTCTGCGTTGTGTCCATGCTGTGTGTGTGTGTTAGCAGTGGTGTGTGTGTGTGTGTGTGTGTGTGTGTGTGTGTGTGTGTTAGCAGTGGTGTGTGTGTGTGAGTGAACGGCACTGCGTTGTGTCCATGCTGTGTGTGTGTGTGTTAGCAGTGGTGTGTGTGAGTGTGTGTGTGTGTGTGTGTTAGCAGTGGTGTGTGTGAGTGAACGGCTCTGCGTTGTGTCCATGCTGTGTGTGTGTGTGTGTGTGTGTTAGCAGTGGTGTGTGTGAGTGAACGGCTCTGCGTTGTGTCCATGCTGTGTGTGTGTGTGTGTGTGTGTGTTAGCAGTGGTGTGTGTGAGTGAACGGCTCTGCGTTGTGTCCATGCTGTGTGTGTGTGTGTGTGTTAGCAGTGGTGTGTGTGAGTGAACGGCTCTGCGTTGTGTCCATGCTGTGTGTGTGTGTGTGTGTGTGTGTGTTAGCAGTGGTGTGTGTGAGTGAACGGCTCTGCGTTGTGTCCATGCTGTGTGTGTGTGTGTGTGTGTGTGTTAGCAGTGGTGTGTGTGAGTGAACGGCTCTGCGTTGTGTCCATGCTGTGTGTGTGTGTGTGTGTGTGTGTGTTAGCAGTGGTGTGTGTGAGTGAACGGCTCTGCGTTGTGTCCATGCTGTGTGTGTGTGTTAGCAGTGGTGTGTGTTAGCAGTGGTGTGTGTGAGTGAACGGCTCTGCGTTGTGTCCATGCTGTGTGTGTGTGTGTGTGTGTGTGTGTGTTAGCAGTGGTGTGTGTGAGTGAACGGCTCTGCGTTGTGTCCATGCTGTGTGTGTGTGTGTGTGTGTGTGTGTGTGTGTGTGTGTGTGTTAGCAGTGGTGTGTGTGAGTGAACGGCTCTGCGTTGTGTCCATGCTGTGTGTGTGTGTGTGTGTGTGTGTGTGTGTGTGTGTTAGCAGTGGTGTGTGTGAGTGAACGGCTCTGCGTTGTGTCCATGCAGGAGGAAGAATATCAGAGGAGGTGCTGCGGCCATATGTGGACCTTGAGCGAACTCTGTGTTTCCTGTGTGGACCCCCACCAATGATTGAGAGCGTTTCTGAAGCCTTGCGTGGCTTTGGCCTATCAGACGACAGAATTCTGTTTGAGAAGTGGTGGTAACTCCGGCTGTCTACAGGCTCCGCGCACTTCACTCAGTGATTCACAACCCCTTGCGACTTTGTGACAGACTACAGTGTGAGAGGACCTATAAGGATGGTAAAGCCATTGTGACGCACAATTCGGCATATCCTGTTCACAATTTACCTGAACACACACCTGGACTGTGTTCCATGAGTCCAATCACCCTGAGGGGACACGTGATCAAAGGAGCTCCGTTTAAACCGTCTGTCTCCGCTCAGGCTGGTCTCCATTTAAACCGTTTAAACCGTCTGTCTCTGCTCAGCCTGGTCTGCGTTTAAACCGTTTAAACCGTCTGTCTCCGCTCAGGCTGGTCTCCATTTAAACCGTTTAAACCGTCTGTCTCTGCTCAGCCTGGTCTGCGTTTAAACCGTTTAAACCATCTGTCTCCGCTCAGGCTGGTCTCCGTTTAAACCGTTTAAACCGTCTGTCTCCGCTCAGGCTGGTCTCCATTTAAACCGTTTAAACCGTCTGTCTCTGCTCAGCCTGGTCTGCGTTTAAACCGTTTAAACCATCTGTCTCTGCTCAGGCTGGTCTCCGTTTAAACCGTTTAAACCGTCTGTCTCTGCTCAGCCTGGTCTGCGTTTAAACCGTTTAAACCGTCTGTCTCTGCTCAGCCTGGTCTGCGTTTAAACCGTTTAAACCGTCTGTCTCTGCTCAGCCTGGTCTGCGTTTAAACCGTTTAAACCGTCTGTCTCTGCTCAGCCTGGTCTCCTCACTGCAGTTACTTTTCCTCTTATTGTCCCCAGACTGAAGGTCTCCACAGGTCTGTCTGAACAGCTCTATCCAGAGCTGCAGTTAATAGTTTCTGTTCATTTTTTCTGACATTAAGGTCTGTACATATATTACATACGGCGTACTTGAGAAAACTGTCTGGATACCTAACAGTGGAGTTTTTAAAACAACAGAGTATTGGCTTGATCATTTGTTTTATTTGTTTGTCAGAATTCTGTACAGCACTGGTCACATGACCGAAGAGTCAGCCCCTCTCGTTAGCGCTGGCTCCCAGGCAACACTGAAATCCCCCCTGACGGTGGAAATGGTTTGGCTGATGATTTAAATAAATTCTGACAGAAAACAGAGCAACTTCTCTTCTTCCTTCTGCTTCCGGAGTCCTTCCTACAGACAGAATACTCTTCAGACTTAAAATGGACCAGTTTTAATTGACCAGAATTGATCAGTAAAGAATAATGTATTGTAATTAAAGTCCTGTTGGCATTATGCATCATATATAGTAGATAAATCAGTTAGTGCTGTACACAGTCAAATTATATGGCACGACGAGAACAGCAATATATTTACACACCTCCCTGTCAGACCCAGTGATCCCAGCAAGACCACAGTCATGACCCACACTCACTCAGGGGTCAGCAGTGGTTCCTGATTAGCTAATAAAAGTGTACCAGAACTGCAGAGGTGACAAGAATATGAATGAAGAATCTGCCCCATTGACTCCTACAGTGTTTATGGATGAGAGAGCTATGCATATACGAAACAGATTAACTTGGCCTGAATCTTCACACAGAGGGTTTGGGTGGAGTCAGAATTCACTTACAGAATCTGGTGCTTTTGATGTGCAGGGTGGTGAGAGTTGGGCTGTGGCCAGGGATGGGTCTTCAGCACACGCCTGAGAAGAGAGGCTGTTCTGAAAAAATCAACCTCAGTTCCTCCTGCTGTTCTCCACATCGCTCTGTGTCTTCATAGCCCTGACTGATCTGAGTGATTGAGTCCTCAGCAGTTCCTACCCCACTCAGCAGGAACTCAGCAGTTCCTACCCCACTCAGCAGGAACTCAGCAGTTCCTACCCCACTCTCTCTCCCAGTGAGGCCAGTATCCATGGAGAAGTCCATACGTTCTCTCCCACTCTTGTCGTTCATTTTCTTTGCTGTTTCCAGTTTCTCACCCTCTCTCTCTATTTTCCTCATCTCTCTCTCAATGGTTGCTGGTGGAGTTGTGTTTCTTACTGTTTCACTCTCTGCCTGTTCTCCACTGTATATGTTTCTCTTGTTTCGCATCCTGAGATGAAGCTTCTGGAGAGAAAACAGGGACACATTTAAACCCTAGTTTTCACACCACGCTTCTCTCAAACAGATTAGCTCATTTTAGCAGATCCTCTACATTCATGTCCAGAAATAGACACTGTCATTTTGTCAGTTGATGTGAAATAGACTCACAGGGCAGCACAGTGTTGTGTGGAACTAAAAATAAAGCCAAGTTTGATTTGTGCACAAGAAAAATGATGAAGTCATTTAGAGATCAGTCAGTAAGTGATGTTTCCATCACAAACATTGAAAGAATGCATGGTGCTCTCTGGTGGCCGTGTGTGTGTGTGTGTGTGTGTGTGTGTACACACTGTCAGGTCTCTCCTCTTGCGTGGCAGAACAGGTCTTTGAAGAAAAAGGATCTGTTTTGTTGTCAAACTTCCATCACTGTAAGAAAATAAAAGAAAATGTATGATGTTGGTGAGGTACAGTATGTTGCTACCACTATGCAGCAAGGAAGTCTGTGTTTCTGTATCACTAAGAGTTCACAGTGCTATAGTGTTAAACCACACATAAGACATAGATATATGTAACCCACGTTTATGTTTATGTAAAACCCACATGTTTATGTTCCAGATGGAGAAAATGCTTGTCTGATTGCACCTCACGTTGAGTGTTTCTCGATATGTAATTGTGCGTGAGCTTTTTTCTGTTGAGAGTTTCTCGATGTGTAAGTGTGTGAGCTTTTTTCTGTTGTGAGTGTTGCAGAGTCGTCTAAAGGTCAAAGAGCTGGATTGCCTGGAGTAACTCATCATTATGGCCCTGCATATTTTCAGTTGTTTCCATTTCATTTTTTACTGAGAGCTCTGGTGAGTTTCTTCCATTGAAAACAACACACACGGTACTCTGCCATAGTACCTGTTGGATTTGATAACAGGAGTA
Source organism: Chanos chanos (assembly GCF_902362185.1). NCBI lineage: Eukaryota > Metazoa > Chordata > Actinopteri > Gonorynchiformes > Chanidae > Chanos > Chanos chanos. The sequence goes on from NC_044506.1 coordinate 24,375,883, forward strand.
GGGAGAACACACATCAGCCTCCAGCCGTATGGAGCCAGCGACTGCAGCAGAGGAATGTAATCTGTCTTCACTGAAACCCCCTACAAAGAGGAGAAATGGTGTTGTAAACATGTTCAGCCTCCATAAGAAACATGCGCACACACCATAAGAATGCACACACACCATAAGAATGCACACACACCATAAGAATACACACACACCATAAGAATACACACACCATAAGAATGCACACACCATAAGAATGCACACACACCATAAGAATACGCACACACCATAAGAATACACACACACCATAAGAATACACACACACCATAAGAATACACACACCATAAGAATGCACACACACCATAAGAATACACACACACCATAAGAATACACACACCATAAGAATGCACACACCATAAGAATGCACACACCATAAGAATGCACACACACCATAAGAATACGCACACACCATAAGAATACACACACACCATAAGAATACACACACACCATAAGAATACACACACCATAAGAATGCAAACACACCATAAGAATGCACACACACTATAAGAATACACACACACCATAAGAATACTCACACACCATAAGAATGCTCACACACCATAAGAATGCACACACACCATAAGAATGCACACACACCATAAGAATACACACACACCATAAGAATGCTCACACCATAAGAATGCACACACACCATAAGAATACACACACACCATAAGAATGCACACACCATAAGAATGCACACACACCATAAGAATACACACACACCATAAGAATGCACACACCATAAGAATGCACACACCATAAGAATACACACACACCATAAGAATACACACACACCATAAGAATACACACACCATAAGAATGCACACACACCATAAGAATACACACACACCATAAGAATACACACACCATAAGAATGCACACACACCATAAGAATGCACACACACCATAAGAATACACACACACCATAAGAATGCTCACACCATAAGAATGCACACACACCATAAGAATACACACACACCATAAGAATGCACACACCATAAGAATACACACACACCATAAGAATACACACACACCATAAGAATACACACACCATAAGAATGCACACACAACATAAGAATACACACACACCATAAGAATACTCACACACCATAAGAATGCACACACACCATAAGAATACACACACACCATAAGAATGCACACACCATAAGAATGCACACACCATAAGAATGCACACACACCATAAGAATACACACACCATAAGAATGCACACACCATAAGAATACACACACACCATAAGAATACTCACACACCATAAGAATGCACACACACCATAAGAATGCACACACACCATAAGAATGCACACACACCATAAGAATGCACACACACCATAAGAATGCACACACACCATAAGAATACACACACACCATAAGAATGCACACACCATAAGAATGCACACACACCATAAGAAGGCACACACACCATAAGAATACACACACACCATAAGAATACACACACCATAAGAATACACACACACCATAAGAATGCACACACCATAAGAAGGCACACACACCATAAGAATACACACACCATAAGAATACACACACACCATAAGAATGCACACACCATAAGAATACACACACACCATAAGAATACACACACCATAAGAATACACACACACCATAAGAATGCACACACACCATAAGAATACACACACCATAAGAATGCACACACACCATAAGAATACACACACACCATAAGAATGCACACACACCATAAGAATGCACACACACCATAAGAATGCACACACACCATAAGAATACACACACCATAAGAATGCACACACACCATAAGAATACACACACACCATAAGAATGCACACACACCATAAGAATGCACACACACCATAGGAATGCACACACACCATAAGAATGCACACACACCATAAGAATACTCACACACCATAAGAATACACACACCATAAGAATGCACACACCATAAGAATACACACACCATAAGAATGCACACACACCATAAGAATACACACACACCATAAGAATGCACACACACCATAAGAATGCACACACCATAAGAATGCACACACACCATAAGAATGCACACACACCATAAGAATGCACACACCATAAGAATGCACACACCATAAGAATACACACACACCATAAGAATACACACACCATAAGAATACACACACCATAAGAATACACACACACCATAAGAATGCACACACACCATAAGAATGCACACACCATAAGAATACACACACACCATAAGAATACACACACCATAAGAATGCACACACACCATAAGAATACACACACACCATAAGAATGCACACACCATAAGAATGCACACACACCATAAGAATGCACACACACCATAAGAATACACACACACCATAAGAATACACACACCATAAGAATACACACACACCATAAGAATGCACACACCATAAGAATGCACACACCATAAGAATGCACACACACCATAAGAATACACACACACCATAAGAATACACACACCATAAGAATGCACACACACCATAAGAATACACACACACCATAAGAATGCACACACCATAAGAATGCACACACACCATAAGAATGCACACACACCATAAGAATACACACACACCATAAGAATACACACACACCATAAGAATACACACACACCATAAGAATGCACACACCATAAGAATGCACACACACCATAAGAATGCTCACACACCATAAGAATACACACACACCATAAGAATACACACACACCATAAGAATGCACACACACCATAAGAATACACACACACCATAAGAATGCACACACCATAAGAATGCACACACCATAAGAATGCACACACACCATAAGAATGCTCACACACCATAAGAATACACACACACCATAAGAATACACACACACCATAAGAATGCACACACACCATAAGAATACACACACACCATAAGAATGCACACACCATAAGAATGCACACACCATAAGAATACTCACACACCATAAGAATGCACACACACCATAAGAATGCACACACCATAAGAATGCACACACCATAAGAATGCACACACACCATAAGAATACACACACACCATAAGAATACACACACCATAAGAATGCACACACACCATAAGAATACACACACACCATAAGAATGCACACACCATAAGAATGCACACACACCATAAGAATGCACACACACCATAAGAATACACACACACCATAAGAATGCACACACACCATAAGAATACACACACCATAAGAATGCACACACACCATAAGAATACACACACACCATAAGAATACTCACACACCATAAGAATACACACACACCATAAGAATACACACACACCATAAGAATGCACACACACCATAAGAATGCACACACATACTCACATCAATGGTGGTCCACTGCTCCACAACAATAGCATCATAGACAGTGGGTGGTATATCATCCTTTGAATCTTTCTGGAAAATGAAGACCCCTTCTGTGATGGAGGCCTCTGGATAGAGAACAACAGAGTTCACTACAAAATCACCACACTACACTCCACTCTGACTACAAAATCACCACTTTACACTCCATACACTGGAACTACAAAATCACCACTTTACACTCCATACACTGGAACTACAAAATCACCATTTTACACTCCATACACTGGAACTACGAAATCATCACACTATACTCCATATACTCTGTCTGACTAAAAAATTACCATATTACACTCCACACACTTGGTTTGACCCCCTGCTCAGTGTATGTCCCTACATATGTATGTTTTTGAAAGCATAGGTATTGGTATGGCAACCAGCATACCAGTGTCATCTCCCATATTAAAATACCCATCGATAAGTTGAGCGCCATTACGAAAATGCTTTGTCAAATGATCCAGCCAATGGGCATCCACTGTGGTTACAAGCCCAGCCTCTCTTTCCACCTGCAGTGGAATCCTGAGGGAGTAGAACCTGTATGGACCAGACGGACCCATTGTTTGGTTGTACAGGGCGAAGAGCTGTACATGATGCACAGGGTGAATGGTCCTGGCCCAGTGTTCAGGTTTGTCTGGAGAATGGACCCGGGACGTGTGATTGGGCTCCTGGGTCTTTGGGTTAGCGATGGACATAATGGAGTCCTGGACATGATCGGACTCCGATAGCAGAAGCTCAGGTCTGACCCTGGCAGGCGTGAGGCTGTACTCTGTGTTCTTGGAATGAACAAGGTCTTGATGATCTGAACTCTGAGTGCTTTCTGGGGACTGTTTTTCAGAGTTCTGGTTGTTCAGTTGGTCCTGGACTTGATGATCCTCTTTTGGAATTTCCTGGGTTTTGAGCTCCGTAGTTTGCGGCTTGTCCGTGTTTGGAAGGTTCTTGTGGTGTGGGTCTTTCTGTCGGCCCTGGTTCTGTTCACATGCTGGACTAAGGAGCAGGTTTGTTGATTGCTGGTGTAATGAGGAGGGGCTGGAGTGCAGTGAGGAAAGTTCCTCAGAGTCCCAACGTCCTCCAAAAAAGGGACCACTTCCAGGCTGCTTCAGAAACCCCAAAAACAGCACACCCTGGTCAGCCAAGTCCTGCACCTACAGAGCATCCCAGTGTCCAGGACAGACAAAGACAAAAAGATAAGACCAGGAACAGTCATGTGCAGCAGGGAATAGCAATAACACAACAGCACTATTTGGATAAGGAAGTTGATGAAAGATAGTTGAAGATGCATTTGCATATTCTCTCTGTAATATTTACAAACTAACTACAGATTTCAATGCATTAAATGACTAATGCCTCCTGTGTGTGGTAATTGTCAGCTGATGTGTCTGGAGAAAGGATTGGATGTTTTTGACTGAAAGAAAATTGAATGCAAAATGCCAGATAACGATTATGAAAACCAACTGTTCATACTATCTTAATGTCTCACTCACCCAGCTACACACACACACACACACACACACACACACAGAACTATCACAGTGGCACACTCAGATATTATTTTCAACCAATGTGCAGGAGCAAATATATTGATTAAATAAACAGTATATAAACATGTAGTAACTAATACAGGGTTTGTCTGTATCTGGCCTTCTGAATAGCTTGGTTCCTTTTTGGAGCACTGTTTTGTTTGGGGTTAGAGTTTCAGTTAGGGTTAGGGTTATTTTCTAACACAACAGGAAAAGATAATGACCAAAGGTCATAGTGTGTTGCTCACAATGGCTTGGTTGTAAATTTAGCATTCAATATAGTAAAAAAATGGAGAAAGCCATATGTGTGTGTGTGTATGTATGTGAGTCAGAGAGTGTATGAGTATGTATATGAGTGTGTGTGTGTGTGTGTGTGAGAGTCAGAGAGTGTATGACTATGTGTGTGTATGAGCGTGTGCGTGAGTCAGAGAGTGTATGAGTGTGTGTGTGTGTGAGTCAGAGAGTGTATAAGCGTGTGTGTGTGTGTATGTGTTTGAGTCAGACAGAGAGTATGTGTGTATGAGTGTGTATGTGTTTGAGTCAGAGAGAGAGTATGTGTGTGTATGTGAGTCAGAGAGTGTATGACTGTGCGTGTGTGTATGTGAGTCAGAGAGTGTTTGTATGACTGCAGAGAGACTGTAAATGTTAAATATCAGAGGTGAATGAGTTATCTTCAAAGTCACTTTCACACAACATGCAAAAAAACAAATCTTATCTATCTATCTATCTATCTGTATTTTTTGTGAAAGACTGATCTTAAGGTTATTAGGGCATCTGGGTGGAACTTTTTTCTCAGGCTGCATGTTGGGCTGAAGCTTTTTTGCGCTGACCTTTTTAATGTATCCCTGTATTACGTCAGGGTCAGGCAGCTGGTTGCCTGAGAAACACACATCTGTTTGGAGACGAGGACTAGTCCGGTTCAGCACCCCATTCTCTGCACTGCTTCAGAAAAGAACAAGCCACAAGAGACATGAGTGAGACTCTCTCTCCACAGACAGTACATTCGAACAGAAGAGGAGAAACACATGCATCTCCCAGCTCTGATATCAGCAGACTGTCAGGATGACAAGCAGCAGTGTCTTTTATTGTAACTGTATGTGTGTGTGTATGTGTGTGAGTGTATGAGTATGTGTGTGTATGTGCATGCGTGTGAGCATATGAGTGTGTGAGTGTGTGTGTGTGCATGCGTGTGAGCATATGAGTGTGTGTGTGTCTGCATGCGTGTGAGCGCATGAGTGTGTGTGCATGCGTGTGAGCATATGAGTGTGTGTGTGTGTGTGTGTGTGTGTGTGTGCGCATGAGTGTGTGTGCATGCGTGTGAGCGTATGAGTGTGTGTGTGTATGAGTGTGTGTAAGTGTGTGTGTGTGTGTGTGTGCATGTGTGTGAGCGTATGAGTGTGTGTGTGTGTGTGTGCGAGTGTGTGTGTATGAGTGTGCGAGTATGTGTGTGTGTGCCTGTATCAGTGTGAGAGTGTCTACCTGCGTATCTCTCTGATTAGCACAGCGCGGTGTAGCTGGCGCTGAAGGCTTGTGCTGGCCGGACCAGCGCAGTGGACGAATGGGTGAACGGCAGCCAAGATGAAGCCCTGTTCATACAGCTCACATACCTGAACTGGTAACTCTCTCACCGAGGACAAATACAACACAGATGACACTGGCACTTCTGAGAGTAAGAGAGAGAAAAGAAAGAGAGAGAGAGAGAGAGAGAGAGAGAGAGCAAGAGAGACAGAGAAAGAGAGAGAAAGAAGAGAGAGAGAGAGAGAGAGAGAGAGCAAGAGAGACAGAGAAAGAGAGAGAAAGAAGAGAGAGAGAGAGAGAGAGAGAGAGAGAGAGAGAGAGTACATATAAATATGATTTTTAGGGTCTGAAATGCAGTCTCTCCTTGTTGGTGAATCACAAACATACCAGCACCCCTCATCGTTCATTGAATGGTGTGTGTGTGTGTGTGTGTAATATGCTAATGTTCAGTGTCTTCCTTTGCAGCGTGGCTTAATGGATAAATTTAGTGGTGTATCTCAGAAGTGCCAAAGTCTGTTGGGACAGATGGTGTTGTTAAGCTACCTTCAAGCCTCTCACTGAACTCTCTTTTTGTCTGTGTGTGTGTCTGTTAGTGTGCAGACCCAGATTAAATGTCATCAGAGAACTGATTTAGAATAAAGCAGTTCCAGATTAAATGTCATCAGAGGAGTGACTCGGAATAAAGCAGTTCCAGGTTTGATGAAATTTTCAGTTCATGTTTTCTACGAGACACAGAGAGACAGGACTGATCATTTTCATTTTGTGCTCATTTTGTACTAAGCGTTGCAGAAGCTGTATACCAGCCAAAACCTCAGGAGATCTTGGCCAGAGATATAGCAAATGCTGGAAAGAGTGAGAGGCTGACAGACAAAGTTTCCAAAATAGGTTTCATAGTAGAGATGTGACCACAGTCACTGATCATGCGTATGAGAGTGCCAGCACACAGTCCAAATGGAAACATAGGAGAGAATGTGAAAAAACATGCTTACTATCTCTGAATGTATCAAAAATGAATATGTGAAATCACTCACATACATGCATTTTTGTTTTATATACAAATTCCAACCCCTTTAGTTCTGGTGATCATTTTTAAAAGCTGTGGTGTGAATTCATGACTTGCTCTGAGAGTGTAAAGTAGTGGGAGCTGAACTGTCTCACACACTCCTAAACCGGACTGTCTCACACACTCCTAAACCGGACTGTCTCACACACTCCTAAACCGGACTGTCTCACACACTCCTAAACCAGACTGTAAGTTTATGTGTTTGTGTCTGAATGTTCAATAACAACTTGAAACATTGTATTTCTGTAAGCACCTGAGAGAACACACACACACATAGACGTGCACACACACAAACCCGGATATTGAAGATGAAGCTCTCGTTAAGCCCACAGATGCTTTGCTGAATTCTCACGGTCTTCTCCCTATTTTCTTTTCATCTCCCCCTCTTCTCTTTCACAAACACAGACACACAGAAACACACGCCTCTTTCTGTTATAGGAGTTTATCTACAGACAGACAGACAAACAGAGAGGCAGGCTAACAGACAGACAGACAAACAGACAGACAGGCTGACAGACAGACAGATCATTTATGTGTCAAATCCACTGATGCATCCAGAGCCCTTTTCATGTTGACCTCCAGGCACAAAAACAGTTTGACTGGACTGGGTGTGTTTTCATTCTGAGATCCCTCAGGTGAAAGAGAGTTATAAAAGCCACTCAAAAGTGATTTAAATGTGATTTAACGATTAGATTTCTTAACCCAGATTACCTTGGCTTTGCAGGGTATTTCTCTCTCTCTCTCTGTATGTGAGAGAGAGAGAAAAGAAAGAAAGAGAGCCAAATAAAGTAAAATTTCCAGCTCTCTCATCACTGCAACAAAACATTTGCCAAAAAGAGAAAAGGAGAAAAAAAAAAACAAGGAACCACTCATTCACTGCTACTGTTTTTATCCTACATTCACTGCTACTGTTTTTATCCCACATTTGGCCCAGGGAACTGAGACAGACACACCTAGGACATGACACACACACAATCTCTCTGAGATAAACACTGTTAGTGGCCAGACCTAGTATATGGCCAGCACATTCTCACAGAGTTTATCACAGTGTCATCCACTGAAAAACTCACGGCAGGATTACCAATCAGGCCCAAAGACATGAAATCAAAGTTAGAGACCACTGACAAACACTTCTGTAGTCCAAATGATTTAAAAAGCCAGTCTTTAGTTTCTTCCTCAGTCCTGTTCTAAAATCTTTGTTCTTTCTGTGTTCCCTTCATCTCTGTCTCACTGTGTTTTCACTTAGCAGCTACCATGTGTCTTTCTCACAAAAGCAGTTTTATTTTTAGAAACATAAACCCTCAGAGAATACACACTAACCTGATTCTCTGTGTAACAAAAAACACGTTTAAGAGAGTGACAGGGCTCAGGCACATGGGTGTGTGTCTCTGAGCAAGAGGAAGTGTGTGTGGTAGGAGACTGAGTGGAGACATAGGCACTGGGCAGCATTCACACACTCCAGAGAAGTGATTTTCACCTGAAAAGTGCTCACTGACATCCAGGCATATTATCATATACTAAAATTAAGATGAAAATGAATGGTTTTTAGATATTTTCGTAAACTGAATTTACCTGAAGAAAATGTAATACTAAAACTAAATGAAATAATGATTGCTAAAAATAAACTAAAAAAAAAAGAAAAGAAAAAAGAGAAAAAATAATTGTCATTATTGTTTCAAGACGGCAGACGTCATATCCATTCAAGGCAGCAGATGTCACACTCCCAAAGTTCTGTGTAGCTATAGCCGACAACCATAACATGAAGATATAGCATGTCAGGACTAGTGATGGGAAGTTCGAATCTTTTTACTGACTTGGATCTTTGAGTGACTTGAAAAAAGATTCATTCATTTTACTGAATGAGATTCATTCATTTCGTTCATTGGAACTAGTGTGGCGATGTAACTGTCATCTGAGTGATGACAGAAAAAGCATGATTCTCGAAGAGCAACATGCTTTGCCTTACTTGGTAAAGTATAATACAGAAGTTCACTTTTGCTAAGCTCTTAAGCAACCTTTGGGACCATAGCTTCTTGAGTTATTCAGTTGAAATGACTGATTACCTCAATTCAAAAGTCAAAATCAAAGCGTTTATTGTCATACACACAGTTAAAACAAGTTTCCCCATACAATTAAACGCGTGCTTTGCCTTCCACTCTGATAGCCGTTTATCAAATGCTTATTTCAGGGTCCACCTGAGGTCAAATGACACAAAATTTTTTTGCACATCCTCAGGAAGGGGTCCACATACCAAGTTCGGTGCCAGTACATCAAAGCATTGCTTTTGATCAGCCATAAAGGGTGAATGATTTCAAAAATCCATCTGATAACTTTTGTGAGGCTTTGTCTGAAAACTGCTTAAACTTTGTGGCCTGTGAAAAACCTTTTAACAGTTCCATGAAATACAATGTGGCGGCCGCATCATGACAAGGTTATGGTTTTTCAGCCTTGGGTGCTCCCTCAGTATCACCAGACAAGAGAATCAATTATTTAAGGTAAACATATCTACAGTTATTAGCCAAGACGCATGTTTGCTTACAGCAGCGCCACCCAAATGAGGCAGCCTCTTTTGTGCTTCCTCAAAATGGGGCCTGAGTCCATGGACAAAGATCGATGTCAATACATTAAAGTGCTTCTGAGATATGCCCTCAGTTCCTGTTTGGCAGCTTCACCTACGCTTTCAAATGGCTGTGATAGACAAATGCTTTCGAAAATCAAACATCCATCTGATAACTTTTGTGAGGTTTGCTCTGAACATCATCTGTGCCAAGTTTGGTGAAGATTTCGTAGACTTTGTGGCCTGTGAAAATTTTTTAAACTTTTCAATAATATCCGATATGGCAGCCACATCAATTAGGTTGACACGACAAGTTGCCATGTCTCAGCCTTGGGACCTCCCATGATATCACCAGACATGTGAATCAGTTATTTAAGGCAAACACATCAACAGTTACCAGCCAAAACATTTTTGCTTGTTGCAGCACCCCCAGTGGTCATATGATGCGGAATTTTTTGTGCTTCCTAAGAATGGGGTCCCGAGTCCATTTACCAAGTCTGCTTTTGATACATCAAAATGTCGTTGAGTTATGACCTCATTTCTTGTTTTGCAACTTCTCTGACAAATACGACTGCAGAACAGGAAATAGCAACATGTCCAGACATCAGCATCCACAAAGGCATAATTTCAAATAATGATCATGACTTTAGACCAAACATGTGAAGAGTAATGAGCAAAAACATGTTTTTTCTTATTGTAGTGGTAAAATGCGGCAATTTTTTCTGGTCTCCCTTTGGGTGAAGTCTTGAGTCAGTCCACCAAGTTTGGTGTTGACACATCAAAGCGTTACTAAAATATGACCTCATGTCTGATTTGGCAGCTTCACTGCCAATTTTGATTGCCAGTGACAGACAAACGCTTTTGAACATCAAAAATCCATCTGATAACTTTTGCAAGGCTTAGTCTGCAGATCATGTGTGCCACTTTTGGGGGAAGACTGAACAAAATTTGTGGCCTGTGAAATTTTTCTTTTACATAAAATCCAATATAGAGGAAAATCCAATATGGCAGATGATGACCTAATGGGTGCGTTGAACTCGGCTTGAGCCAATGAATCCAGTGATACATGATTTCTGAAAATCGGGCATACAGTTCCAAATTTATGTGTGTAAATGGACCTCCAACTTTGACCCATTGGTGGTGCTAGAGTGCTCGAGGTTCAGACATGAAACTTGGTGAAAAGAGTGAGGGGACTGTCCCCAATCAGTGTGCCAAAGTTCACAACTTTTATCAAAGTTACGGCTCTGGGGGCTGCCTTAGACACACTAGCCAGAAGAAGAAGAAGAATATAGCTACAAGCAGCGACGAGGGGGCCAAGAAGTCCAGCAGGGTAGAGTCGCCATGGCAACTTGATCTGATCTTATTAAAAACGTTGCTGTAAGCACCGATAGCAAGATTTATGTCAACTGACACAAGAAGCACATTTGTTAAGAGAAACACATGAACTCTGATTTTTTAAAATCGGACATACTGTTCAAAAGTTATGTGCATAAATCTACTTCAACTTTGACCCGCTGGTGGCGCTGGAGCGCTAAAGCTGCAGACATAAAACTTGAGGAGAATCAGGGGACTGTCCCCAATGAGTGTGCCAAATTTAACAACTTTTTACCATACAGTTGTAGGGGCTGCTACAGACACCCTAGCCAGGAGAGGAAAAGATTAAAAAGGTAGAAACACAACGGAGAAAAGGTAGAAACACAACGGGTGACTACGCAGCTTCGCTGCTTGGCCCCCAATAATAATAACCCAGGTTTTCAAATTTACCTATAAATCTGAAAACACATAATTATTTCTCCGTTTAACCCTTCCGTTCACACTAAAACAACGTTTTCCACCACCGAGACGTTTCGAAAACACTCGCCGAGGTGCATAAATTTGAAAATGTAGGGTTCGCATTGTAATGTGGACAGCGAAAAACGGAGAGCTTCAGAGACAATGGGCGAAAGTTTGTGCTGTAGACACCAAAACAAACTTGACGGGCGAAATGCAGTCAATGCTGCTCTGTCGATCAAATTTGCCAAGAAGCCATCTTTAATTACAGATCATCATGCTGTACAATGCACATGCTCCAGCGTAGAGGACGAGCTTTATATTGGAAGAGATGGAAATGGAGATGGAAAACAACCCCAAAACCTACATCAAGCGGGTGATTTTGGACGCGACCTGGCCAAACGTATTTGGTGGGACAACTTCGTAAGCCAAGTAGTATTACCTGTAAGACGTTTCAATTTCAGCTTTTTGGTGTGGACGTAGAACATCTGGAAAACAGCACAAAAACCATCTCCGTTTTCAAATTTATCCGGATTAGTGTCGACATAGCCTTATAGTTCCATGGTATGAATAGTGTCAATACTTTTGCAAGGCATGTACGCATGTCACATTCTTATGAGGGGCTGAGTCCCCCTGAAGGTCTGACCCTAGAATCGCTCGATCCTGGTTTAGACCCATGGCATGCCTTGCGTTTTGAAGTGAGGAATCGTTCGTCTCACAGCAGATAGTTCTCCTTTATCTAATAATCGGTGTTTGCTCACGATCCAGCTTCAATGGTGTATGAAGTCAAATTTACTTCAATATTGCGACGAGTATTCAACTTGCTGGCTAACATCAATGATCGCGCAGAAGCAGAACAGCTAACATTAGCCTGTTATTATTTTAATAGGTCCGTTCAAGCAACGTAATAAATTCCTGTTTTTTTTGTGCACCTTATCAAAATAATAAGCATATAACTTTTGTACATGGTGTATAACATATATTTAGGTGTGTTACTTGTGTTAATATTGTCAATTTGGAAAAACATTTTGTTTTTTGAATAAAATGATGGAAATACAATTTCTTTTTGTGTTTTATCCTATTCATTGATTAATAAAAGAAATAATCGACAGATTAATTGATTATCAAAATAGTTGTTAGTTGCAGCCCTACAATAAAAATATCAAAAGAACACTATGTACAATATGTTCCCTTGCCTGTACAAAAGCGATGTGCTGATCAATAAAAATATTATTCTGTTCATTCAATGATAGCTATTCACTTTATCCTACCTGGTCATAGAGGACCCCTTGTGTATAAACTCGTTCCAATGGAAAGGCAAATTAAATGTGTAAATAACCCAGTTTATGTTTTAGATTTAAAGACGAGATAGCCCTGTCAAACAGTCATTTCTGTGTCTTTTATTTCATATTTTTACTTGTTTTAAGTTTATTGTGTCTTATGTCCTGTTTTGATTCGATACCTAGCTACCTAGTTCTAGAGCTGGACCCGAATATTCAACTATTCGGATATTCGTTCGTTGGGTAGGTATTCCGTTTTCAATTATGGAATTCGGATATTCGTTGTTTTTTTGGAGTAAATAAATAAATAAATAAATAAATAAATAAATATCAATAAAGGCGAACTGCAAAATACATTTTGTAAGCACATTCTTGTACTATATTTATACCTTTTAATTGCACTGTTAAATTCTGGAAATATATACCATCTCTGCTTGGGCGTCTGGCATCCCTCTCACAGCAGTGAACGTCACGCTTCAGTTCACCTTGGCCGTTACGTCCACACTAAACTGGTTAACTCTGAAAACAGATTTAGGTCGCGTCCAAAATCGCCACTCCATGCAGGATTTGAACCGCCGTTGCGGTTATTTTCCATCTAAGCGCAGCAAATAAGTCTTCTACGTTGGAACAGTGCATGTGCATTGTACAGTATGATGATCTGTAACTGAGGATAGATTAGCAAATTTGATCGACAGAGGAGCACTGACTGCATTTCGCCCGTCGTGTTTGTTTTGGCGTCTCAAACTTTCGCCAGTGTCATGGAAACCATAGGCCTACGTCATCGTTTCTTAAGATCTCCGTTTCCCTGTCCACATTACAACGCAAACCCGGCGTTTTCAGATTTATGCACCTCAGGGAGCGTTTTCGAAAAGTATCCTTTTCAGTGGCAGAAAACGCTGTTTAAGTGTGGACAGCCCTTCCTGATTCTTAGCTAACTCCGATAGTTAATTCTCGCCACGAGCAACATTAGTAACGGTAAAACGAAACAGTGAAACGTTTAATGTATTAATGTATTCAGAGCAGGCCCTGACCAATTTAGTGCCCTAGGCAAGATTTTAGCTGGTACCGCAGCCAATTCCACCACCAACCATTGTGTTCATACACTCACACAGAGACTGCAACATTACTGTATAGCCTATAACACTCTAAACACAAACAGCAAAAGTAATTATACATGGCATTCATGCACAAAACATGTATTCAATGAGCACTTTTCTCACATGGTGCATGCTGTTTGCTATACATAGGCCTATAAGACTAATCAAATTAAAATGCAAAGGCTTACAACCATTAATTACAAAAGGGGACAGAAACGGAAAAGCATTTAATTGAGTATGACAAACAGGGCTAACATTGGCTAAATAGATTAAGATGTCAGTTCAGATGTATGTCTGGTTTTCTGTGGCAGACAGTGAATGGTCCATGCAGCACACTTAAAAAAGTGTATTTCTCAAAATTATGTTGAAGGTTATTCCCCAAAGAACTGAACTGTGTTTCCAACTTTTCCTAATGATTTTAAGGTGGGCGTAACTGACGTTAACTGTAGCTAGGCCTATTTATTAAATTAGCGAATGTTACTATCGTCCAAAGTAAGCTAGTAACACTTTGCTCCAACGGTAACTGCCATGCAATACTATGATGCAATAAACTCATTCATCACATTACCTCTGCCTTTTTCCCGGTGTCCTCCTCTTCTCGTCTTCTTTTTGCACCCTAAGTACCAGAGGGCTTTGGTCTTTATGACATGATATATATATATATTTGAATTCAGAGGCGCGAAAAGGGAGTATGCAACATATGCAGCGCATAGGGTCGATACCCGAAGGGACGCGGCAAAACAATGGTGAAAAATATACATACCGCTAGGCTCGGGCGGTATCAGTTTTTTCATACCGTCATACCTTCCGGACATTTAACCGGGGTATACGGTATATGACGGTAATTGTGTAAAAAAAAAACCCCGCAAAAGCTGAGCTGCTGGTGATGGCAGTCAGAGAAGTCAGAGACAGAAGTCGGAGAAAACTCCTTGTCGAAGAGTTAAAAAACATCACCCTTTGTTTATTTCAACACCACTCCACTTCCTCATTATCACAGAACACACAGCGTAATCACTCCGGGGTAGGGTGACCAGACGCAAATAAACCAAATGTTGGGCTATGGTGGGACATGTTGCCAACGCGGAGAGGTAACCTAAAACAATATAACAATAACTATAATTATCTAACTGAATAAGAAACATATGTACTCTGCCTTCCAGCTCATCAACACCTACACTTTGTCCTCTAGTCGATTCCACAGCACGCCAGTTAGGCCATCAACATTCCCTCCCTCGTACACAACTATACAGAATAAAAGAAAACGAAAGTAGCCTGTACAATGTGAAATAATAAATGTGCATATGGAATCAATATTCATTATATAGTCTGTATTTATGAGTTGTGAATGAATCAGTCATTCCTACACTGAAAATGCACAGCGGTCATGTGACACGTGAACGAGAGACTTACTGACCCGATGACCTATAGTTATGGCTGTGTCTGAAATGGCATACTAGTGTACTGCACACTGTACTGCAAAATTATAAATATATACACATATAAACATTCTTTAAAATATGAAAACTATGAAACTCCAGTCATTTTTAGTGTTTGCCAGCCAAATGTGAATCGCACTATGTTGGGCAATGAACAACTTTAAGACAACTTATGACACACAAGGGACAAATCCTGAAGTTTAGTGCAGATAACAGGTGTTCAGTAAGGAAGACGGTGTCTGCTGTTTCAGCTATATTCTCTGCCCACCTTCTTTCCCTAAAAGGAAGTCTAGGAAGTGGTAGGTGTAGGCCACATCCACCTCGGTTTCCACCTGTGTCCTGTGAAGGGTAGAGTAGATTTTCCCTGG
>NC_044506.1:24396950-24429450 GCF_902362185.1 Chanos chanos
CCATATCTCACTCTCACCCACCCTCTCCATATCTCACTCTCACCCACCCTCTCCATATCTCACTCTCTCACTCCCTCTCCATGTCTGACTCTCTCACTCCCTCTCCATATCTCACTCTCTCACTCCCTCTCCATATCTGACTTGTTTTCCTCCTCTCACACCTTGCAGTGATCAGCTACACGTCCAGCGAGATGGAAATGCAGTAGTGAAAGACAGAGAAGGATTGGGAGAAAAAAATTAAAAACAGTAGAATTTGTCTTGGGAGTAGTGTGTCCTTTTGAAATGATTAAAGCTGTGAAACACCGTTGGTTACCTGACATGATAAATGCAAATATTTCAGACGTCTGGGCTTCGATCCTTAAACAAGGCAAAGTCAGCTTGTGAGACTGAACTGTCATCCTAAATTACAAATGTGGTTTTATCCAGATCTCACAACACTGAGAAGATACTGAATTTAAAGTGGTTTTATCCAGACCTCATGGCATTGAGAAGGAAGTGAAGGATAAAATGAAGTTTTGAGGTGTGATCTGACTTTAGATGTTCCATGTGAATGTGTGAGATGGTATGGAGATGGTGTCTGGTGGATGATAGACAGACACATGTCCGAGCATTGCTCCTCTCTCTCATTCCACTGTTACTGGATTATGCCTGCTGGAACTGTGGTCCTATGTGTGTGTGTGTGTGTGTGTGTGTGTGTGTGTGTGTACTGTGTTAAATTTATATTTCATTGGCAGGCAAGACTGATCCATAATTCAGAGCAGTCTGTCCGAGAAAGGCCAGACATACCGAGGGTAGGGAGAACACACACACAAAACCATTGAGGAGTTCCCCAAAACACAAATGTTTAATCTGGGGAGTTGAATTCAGACAGCCACAACACTGTTACCAGATACATATACTATAACCACACACAGACACCAGATACATATACTATAACCACACACACAGACACCAGATACATATACTATAACCACACACACACACCAGATACATATACTATAACCACACACAGACACCAGATACATATACTATAACCACACACACACACCAGATACATATACTATAACCACACAGAGATACCAGATACATATACTATAACCACACACACACACACCAGATACATATACTATAACCACACACACACACACCAGATACATATACTATAACCACACACACATACCAGATACATATACTATAACCACACACAGACACCAGATACATATACTATAACCACACACAGACACCAGATACATATACTATAACCACACACACACACACCAGATACATATACTATAACCACACACAGACACCAGATACATATACTATAACCACACACAGACACACCAGATACATATACTATAACCACACACACACACACCAGATACATATACTATAACCACACACAGACACCAGATACATATACTATAACCACACACAGACACCAGATACATATACTATAACCACACACAGACACCAGATACATATACTATAACCACACACACACACACCAGATACATATACTATAACCACACACAGACACCAGATACATATACTATAACCACACACACACACACCAGATACATATACTATAACCACACACACACACACCAGATACATATACTATAACCACACACACACACCAGATACATATACTATAACCACACACAGACACCAGATACATATACTATAACCACACACACACACACCAGATACATATACTATAACCACACACAGACACCAGATACATATACTATAACCACACACACACACACCAGATACATATACTATAACCACACACAGACACCAGATACATATACTATAACCACACACAGACACCAGATACATATACTATAACCACACACACATACCAGATACATATACTATAACCACACACACACACACCAGATACATATACTATAACCACACACAGACACCAGATACATATACTATAACCACACACACACCAGATACATATACTATAACCACACACAGACACCAGATACATATACTATAACCACACACAGACACCAGATACATATACTATAATCACACACAGACACCAGATACATATACTATAACCACACACACATACCAGATACATATACTATAACCACACACAGACACCAGATACATATACTATAACCACACACACATACCAGATACATATACTATAATCACACACAGACACCAGATACATATACTATAACCACACACACACACCAGATACATATACTATAACCACACACAGACACCAGATACATATACTATAACCACACACACACACACACACCAGATACATATACTATAACCACACACAGACACCAGATACATATACTATAACCACACACACACAATAAATATACCTTGACACTCACATACACACACACACACATCAGATAGGTCTACATAAAGTACCAGTCAAAAGTTAGATACATAAACTGATATTGCATACTTGAATCACACACACACGCACACCAGATACATGTATCTTAACCACACACACAGACCAGAAAGCAGTTACGCTCAGGACACCCAAATGGACAGTGTCGGCCCTGGTTCCAGTGTTTACTTTTTTGTCATAGGGAGTGCCGCTGGCAGAAGTGACAATACCCTTCTGAATTAAAGGAGTTTGCTTAACCTTACTTGTTGCCACTTTCTCCTTGTGCAATTTTTGGCTTTTGTCATATTGAACATAGATATTACGGTTTACATGGTAATAAGCAACATTAGCTAAATCTGTAACTGAAGATAGATTAGCAAATTTGACAGACAGAGCAGCATTGACTGCATTTCGCCCGTCATGTTTGTTTGTGTCTCCAGCACAAACTTTCACCAGTGTCATGGCAACCATACGTCATCGTTTCTGAAACTCTCCGTTTCCCCTGTCCCTTATATAAATATATAAGTAGGATATATCCTACACTTTCTATCAA
This sequence comes from Chanos chanos, assembly GCF_902362185.1. Lineage (NCBI taxonomy): Eukaryota > Metazoa > Chordata > Actinopteri > Gonorynchiformes > Chanidae > Chanos > Chanos chanos. The sequence goes on from NC_044506.1 coordinate 24,399,884, forward strand.
ACTGTCAATCAAAGTGATTTTTGACCCCCGTGATTTATGACCCCCTGTGAGGACATCCCTCCCCTCTCGCTCTCCCTCGGCCAGCATGATTGACAGGGCACGTGTGGGAGACATGGTGGTGTGGAGACTGCGTGGGGAAAACGTGGCATCTGGATTTCACCAATACGTTTATTCTAGATGTTGTGCCTTTATGTTTGGCAGTGTATGGATATGTGATCACTGATTTAAGTTTTTTAATTTTTTTAATATCTGGTCGGAAATACCGTTGTCTTGGCGAGCACTCCTGCGCCTTTAAAATAGGATCAAAAGTATGAACAATGTAAAAAGTACGACAAATTGGCTACCGACGGTTGGAATCTGTGCTATTTGAGCGACGATTTGTTCTCTTGTCCTGCGGATAAATCTCCGCCCGCTAGGTCAGTCAGGACTGCCGTATGGGAGCCGGTATAGCGGTGCTGTTTAAGAGAAAGTATGCGGTGTTGAGGAGCTTAAAAAACAGCACAAGCCTCCAGGTCAGTGCGCAGTACTTGAAAGATCTGGTCGTTGTATCCACTACTTGTTTGCAAATGAAAAATACCTCCACAAATCCACTTATGACAGTCTTAGACAGAGTCTGTATAACATGAAAGCTCACTGTTTACTAAACGGTGTCACCCGTGTGTCAATTGCTAAGGATTGGTTGGGGTCTGGACCAACTCAGGTAGGAAAAGGTGTCTGAAATTCTAGAGGCAAACGGATATCCAAATTCTAGAGGCAAACGGATATTTATACGCTTTGTAGTTTTCAGCATGCAGGACGTAGCCTAATCAAATTTTGCTCTTAACTAATGGTATCTGGATGGACGCAGGCTATCGTTGTTGAAGCTACCGATTGCCGGAGCATGTGTTAGATACCGATGTGTTGAAGGCTACTGCGCGAAAAAAAGGTATTATTTTGTAGGCGACAGTGTAGGGAACGATCAATGAGTTTGGTGTGATGTCAGGGCATGTGTTGTCCGTCCTCGATGGTCATACATGTGTTTGACAACCGAAACGGTGTAACATCAGCCGTGAATCTGTGGATGTCAACATTTTTGTGTATGGAGTCAGCCGACGCCCCAAGACATTCTTGACGTGACTACAACGAACGAATGGCTGAACGATGAACACGTGAAAGGAATTATGGTATCTTGTTATGCAAAGTTACAGTTTCTGTTCATAATGTAGAGACACATATTTAATGCATGATTAATGATGCAGTTATTGGGAAGCATTGACCTCTAGTCCTATTTGAGCTCTGAGTACTAGTCTGTTATTTTATGATTATTATATTATCTATTGGCTGTTAACTACAACTTTGAAATTGGCATAATGTTTATTTTTCTTAGAATGTTCAAGTGTGAAAATTTGAAACGTGCCATGTGTAGTAGTCAGATGTGTTGTGAAACAATGTGTGTGGACATTTACAACATTTGGAAAATGAGGTTGTTTTTGTGAAACCACATTTAATTAATCGAAACAAATAATTAAACTGGCCATTTAGATGCCTCCTTTTAAGGTGGTTGAATAGATATGGTGTATTACCTCCAGAAGTGCCCACCGTTGCCTGTTAAAGTTTACTGATAACTTTGCTTTGAAAAATATCTGACTGTGCATAGCCAAGCTTTTTTGGCAACAGCTCCTCATCCACCATGGTGCTAGCTCACGTTGAATTGTTTTTCAAATATGTCAGCAGCGATGAGGAGGCCTAGCAATCCAGCAGGGCATAGTCGCCATGGCAACTTGATCTGATCATGTTAAAAGTGTGGCTGTAAGCCTGTAGCATGTTTTATGTCAACTGACCAAAGATTGGGTGTAACTGAGATATGAGCTCATGTCCTGTTTGGGTCATTTGCCTTTGATTTGGCTGAAATGGATAAAATAAAAAATGATTCAGAGAACTTTTTTGAGGGTTGGTCTTAAGATGATCTGTGCCAAGTTTGGTGGGCATTGGACAAAATACGTTGGTGTTGAAATGTTTTTAAACATTTTGATCAAGTCCAATATGGCAGCCACATCAATTAAGTAGACAGTTTGTCATGTCTCATCCTCGGGATCTCCCAAAGTATCGCCTGACAAAGAATCACTTTTGTTAAGAGAAACAGAACACTTACGAGGCAGAAAGGTGTTTTTGCTTATTGCAGCACCCCCCAGTGGTCAAATGATGCAATTTTTTGCACAATCCCAGGAAGGGCTCTGAGGTCCATTTACTAAGTTTGGTGTCAATACATCAAAGAGTTGCTGATATATGATGTCACTCCCTGTTTGGCGGCTTTGCCACTGATTTTGATTGGAGGTGGTGGACGAATGGTTTCGTAGTCTTTATGAATTCTCCTTCCCATCTCTCCTCGACCTCATGACGTTTTCCATTGAGGTCAAGGAAAAGTGGTTAGGAAAGGACATAGGACGTCATTGTTTTTCAACTATTCGGATGCACCCCAAGTTTGATTTTGATACATAAAACAGTCACTGAGTTATGACCTCACTTCCTGTTTGGAGGCTTTGCCACCATTTTCAATTGGCTGTAATGAACGAACACTTTTGTCTCTGTCTTGGGATCTCCCAAGATACAACAACACAGAATAAATACTTTTTTAAGGCAAACACATCAAAAGTTAATAGGAAAACACATTTTTGCTTATTGCAGCACCCCCCCACCCCCAGTGGTCAAATGACACATTTTTTTTGCATGACCTCAAGAAGGGGTCCCGAGTCCATATACCCAAGTTTGGTGTCAATGCATCAAAGAGCTGCTGAGATACTACCCCACTCCTTATTTTGTGGCTTTGCTGCCAATTTTGATTGGCTGTGACAGACAAATGGTTTTGAAAATCAAAAATCCATCTGGTAACTTTTGTGAGGCTTGGTCAGAAGATCATCTTTGCCAATTTTGGGCAAAATTTGTGGCTTATGAAAAATTTTTAAACTTTTTCATAAATTCCAATATGGCAGAAAATCCAACACGACGGAAATCAACATCATGGGGTGCATGTCTAAGGAATCCAGTGGTACATCATTTTTAAAAATCTGGCATATGGGTCAAAAGTTAGGTGTGTAAACGCACCTCCAACTTTGACCCATGGTTGGTGCTAAAGCGCTCGAGGCGCAGAATCAGGGGACTGTCCCTAATCAGTGTGCCAAAGTCCTCGGCTACGCCATGTTGCCCCGTTGAAGAAAAGATTTGGACTTTCTCTCTTTTTGTAGCTTTATTGCTCCAGCTTGGTGTTTTTTTGGTTGAAATTTCTCTCACATTCACTACACTTTTTCTCCACAGGAACGCCTCTCCTGACACAAACTAATAACGACTTTTTCTTTTTACTGAGTGAAGTTACATTGTTACTCAAATTGTCTCGCTCGCCGTGACAATCACATAACATCACCTTAACATCCCAAAGACTAACAGAGCCAACAAAAGAACCAATGAAATGTCAACAAAATAAAGAAGAGAAAACAAAATGAAAAACTCTTGCATATTTTGAACTATTACAATTATTACAATCCCCATATAAATTCTAGATCGCAACACTCTCCCCGACTAAAAAAATAAAATGTTGTTATACATTTCTCTCAATAACACAGCATGTTTCAGGGTATTGGATCATCTGAAAAGGTGAGTACACAGGTAAATGTTTTATCCAGTATCTTAGCACAAGTTACTCTATCAAGTTTCTTTAGCTTTTCCTTTTCTGTTGTCCATAATCTCCATTGACACTGATTCAGGACTAAATTCCCATAGTCCATCTGTATTGAGAGATGAATCATCCATAGGAATGTTGGCGGGCCCAACCAAACTTCCTGTAATAACAAGGTAACTACCACATGCACCTCACATAAGGTCCGCACATTGTCTATGCCATGCGTTCAGTTTAACTGACATCCTAAATGGGTACACATTTTATCTAATGTTGCTTATTACCATGTAAACTGTAATATCTATGCTCAATTAGTAACTTACCTTTGTGCTTACTCTCATTTAGTTAAGTGGTCAGAATCTTTCAACTGTAATCTTACCATATCACCATGAACTGTAAGTTATATTCAACATGAACTTCATAAACAACTGTATCTTGCAAGTCAACTTTTTATCACCGTATCATCATATTTTCTATCAATTATGTATTGGAACTGAAAGGATACAGGAGTGAAGATCTGCTGGCAGGGTCACAGCTGGTCACTGGAGGTCTCCCCAGATTTGCCTCTTTTCTACCCATACTGCAGGTGCCCCCTGGCTGATAGGTCAGCTGACCTAACTGGTTGTAAGTATATATGCATGTAGGCCATCTGACTCTTGCTGGTCTCCCCCTCTGTATTGCAGGTCCCATCTGCTCGTCTTGAATGCTCTTTATCTGAGGTTTCTGTGTCCTGTCCTTTATTCTCCTGTTTCTCTTCAGGATGCTCATCGATGGATACAGTCTCAGGCTCCTTCCACACTGTCTCTGTCCTGGGATGGAATACTGTCACTTCTGGATGTAAGTAGGGTTCTACTCTTCTCTCTGTCAACTGCAAACCGTACTCTTCCTCACTAAAACTTGCGTTGGTCAGGTAGGTATCCTGTTGTAGTTTGTTGTTAAGAGTTTTCACTCTCTTATTCTTGCTTTCTTTTCCTTTCTGAGATGTGTTGGCAATCTTTGATTTGTCAATCAGGTAAGGACAAGGTAAGAGTAGATTCTGGTGCAATGCTGGTGTCCACCCTTTTCCCTCCAGAGTTTCGACCATATATACTGGGCTGTCAGGGCCTCTTCCTTCTTTCACAGCATATGTCTGGTCCTCTCAATAGCAACGCAACTTTCCCGGCCCCCCTCTAGGTATGAGATTTTCCACCACGTGATCGCCAGACTTGAGGACACAGCTTCATACACGCTGTTTAAAGGTTTTCTGTCCTTTGCTGCTGCCTTTTTCATGTGTTTTATTGCTATTGAGTAGACTTCTTGCATAGTGTCTCTCCATTTCTCTGCGTATCCAGCTGGTGATTGTCTTGCTCTTGCTTCTCTCTGTGGAAACATCAGGTCAATTGGCAGGGTTGGCTCCCTTCCAAACAGGGGGAAAAATGGAGAAAAGCCTGTCAACTTGTGCACAGCTGAGTTGTAGGCATGGACCACTTTATTAAGGTGTTCCTTCCAGCTTGACTTTTGTGACTCATCAAGTATAAGCAGCATACTCAGCAGCATCCGATTGAAGCGTTCAGCTGGATTTGCTTGGAGAAGGTGTGGTGATGTGCGTGAGTGTTTGATTCCACTGTAGGTCTTTAACTTACGGAAGATATTATTTTCGAATTCTTTTCCTTGGTGGTGGTGTATCTTTGATGGGTATCCAAAGTAAAAGACAAAATCATCCAAGATCTTCCTCGTGGCCATTTTACCAGATTTATTCCTGGTTGCATATGCCTGGGCATACCTTGTGAAATGATCCACGACTACAAGAATATATTCTTTACCGCCTCGGCTCTTCTCTAGGTGAAGGTAGTCTATGGAGATCATTTTGAATGGGGCAGAAGTCTCAATATTCTGGATAGGTGCCCTGGTTAAACTGTTGGATTTTTTCTGTTAACACAACAACATACCTTGGTTACATAATGTTTCATTTTCTCCCTCATCTTGGGCCAGAAGAAACGTTCTCTTGCTAGAGAAATCACCTGATCAGCTCCGAGGTGTCCCATCTCTTCATGTAGGTGTTTCTAGATGACATGGTTGAGTGACTCAGGAATCATTAAGTGCTTCCTGGAGACTGTTTCTCTCAGCAAGATCCCATCTCCATCTATCCATAGGCGAGGCCACTCTCCGAGGAGCTGTCTTATGGTTCTCATTTCCCTTGGCTTGTCTTTGTGTCTCAGGTGATTGTGGTCTTTTTTCAGGGTCAACACTCTGCTAAAGCCAGCATTTTGTGCCCTTATGACATCTGCATTCCTGCATTATTTCTTCAATGGGTTTTGGCCTCTTTGACAGGAAACCTGCATCTCTATTTGCTGGTCCAGGTGCGTACATGAGTGTAAATCTACTTTTCAGCTGTCTTGTTGACATACGTGAGCGAATTATTAGCGCTAAAGACTGTGAACTGTGGTGTGTGAAACGGGTAGTCCCGAAAGCGTTCTGTGACAGCCCATTTCAGAGCCAGGAATTCAAGTTTGTGTAATTTGTAATTTCTCTCTGCTGTGGTTAGTGTCCTGGACCCATAGGCAATGACTCTGAGTACTCCTTCTTGTCACTGATACAAGACAGTTCCCAAACCTTCCTCTTAGGCATCAACATGTAGCACAAATAGCTTTTCCAGGTTGGGATAGGCCATGATCAGCGGGTTTGACCGCTGGTCTACTATTTCACTTAAGACCTCCTTGTGGGTTTCAGTCCATTCAATTGGATGGGATGGTGGTATCTGAGCTGGTTGACAGCCACTTTTCCTATTTTTCTAACTTCCTTTTTGCTCAGTCTGTGGTTTTGCCAGCAGTGCATACAGGGGCTTGGCCAATGCAGAGAAGTTGGTTACATAGGACCGACAATAACTGAGGAAGCCCATTAACTTTCAGCCACGGATGGTGGCTGGTGTCTCCTGCTTCAGAGCTGGCACTGCCTGAAGAAGTCACATTTTTTGGCCTTAGTCTGATACCACATTGCCTCTGTTGTTGGAGCACTTTCCTAGCATTCTCTATGTGTTGTTGAAAGTCACGGCTGAACACCAGCACATCATCCAGGTAAGGGACACAGATTGTATCCCTCAAGTCTCACAGACATCCCTCCATGTAGGGCTAGAAAGCAGCTGGGGTGTTGATACGGCCCAATCAGATCCTAACCCATTCATACAACCCCCATGGCGTGATGAAGGCGGTATATGGTATATGGATATATATATATAGTTTACCCTGGTCCAGCGCCGTGAACCAGGAGTTTCCCCCCAGGTTGTCCAGGATCTCCTGTATTCTGGGGATTGGGTGACAGTCAGGCAATGTTTTCCCATTCAGTTGTCTGTAGTCCACACATAAATGTAGACCCATCTTTTTTTCGGACACACACAACTGGTGAGGAATAAGGTAAGTATAATTTCTGGATCAGCCCTTTGTTTAATAAATCCTGAAGATGGTTTTTTACTTCCTGTTAGAGGTGTTGAAGGATTGCATTGTATGTCCTCTGAACGGGGATGTTATCTTTTAGCTGAATGTCCATTTTTAGGTTAGGGATACATCTCATGTCCCAGTCATCCCTGGCAAACACACACCACTCCTCCCTGAAGCATTTGCTGTACCTGCTGTTGTTGGTCCTCTGACAGATGACTCAAGTCCACTGAAGGGTCCCATGGCTCACCTTCTGAAGGTTGGCTATGCTGTTCCACTTGGGCTTCAACACCATTGGCGATTGGCTGAAACTCCTCACCCTGTGATGTTTTCATCTCCAATGGGTAGGCTGCGTCAACAGCATATGACCAGCCCAGCATAGTACGTCCATCCAACATGATATCATTGTAAGTCATGTTTTCGACTGTTACTTTTATCCTTTCATTGTCTTCTTGTGAAAGCTAGATGAACTGCTCTCTTACTGACCGTCCTGTGAACTATGACGCAACTTGGTTTGGTTCTAATTAGGGATGTCCCGATCAAGCTCTTTTGCCCCCCATCCCGATCCAGGTCATTTAATATTGAGTATCAGCTGATACCGAGTTCCGATCCGATACTTGTATTTTCCTAGATAATAAAGTTGCACAGTGCACATTTCAAGTAGGCCTACATTTAAGTTATTAAAATCAATTCAATGTAGGCCTATATGCTTAACAGTTGAATAGCAAGGCATTAAGAAAAAATTGCCTGCATCCAAGCTGTTCCTTAATTTTGAAAAAAAAAAAAAAATTATTTTACAAAATAACAAAGTAAACCTTGTTGCAAAGCTAGAGCAGTGTCTTAAATGTAGTGTCGAGAGGGTAAGGCGTCTTGTGGCTCCAAAAGCTCCAAAAAAAAAAAAAAGGACGATAAAAACCTGAGGTGCATCCAATTTGCAAAGAAAGGCAAACATTCGCAAACATTCGCAAACATTTTCAAACAGTTTTTCGTTTGCTTTGAGTTCACTGTGAATGTTTGTGAACACACACAAACAGTCTGAGGAGGTAGTTCTCGGCGAATAAACGTGGGCGCAGAACTAGGGGAGATGGGTGCCCAGATGGGAGTTATACCAGAAAATATACTTTGTGTTCGATTTTATTTAATCTTCTTACAACAATTCAAATGGTTAACTTGTCTAACTGTCAGTTACGTTGATACTTTTTCTGAAAGCCTCTTTTTGTATGCTGTCGTTATCAGTCCTTAGCTTTAAGCGAGCATATTGCTCTCCATGGTCTTTGGTTTAGGCTGACGCGCATACATCACATACAGCTAAAGCGTTAGGTATTTGAAATGTTTTGAAATGATACCTTGGTTGTTGTTAGCAGCCTTGAGGATTAATGTCGTCAGAGTATGCTGACCTAAGAAATGTTCAAATTTAAAAGTTAATGGAAAACCTGTTCGCCTGGAACATTTGCCTCAGTTTGCTGAACTTGAAAGCACCTCTGTATTCGCTACCACAGCGATGGGCTGTTCATCCAAAGCGATTAATTCAATTACCCTCTCGGTAATCTTTCTGGCCTTGTCACTGTCTTGAGGAAATTTCTCTCTCCTTTTAAATGTATATCCTCCAATGTGTGTTGCTTCGGGGGAGCCTTTGCCTGAGTTACCTGAGTGAACTCACCATATTCCGTTGAGTGTTTATTTTTAGGTGCCGTATCAAAGTGGTACTAGCCTATTGAACGCAGCTCTGTTCCTACCACCTTGTGAAAAGCTCGCATTGCAAACATTACAAGTGGCTGTTGGACTGCTTTTGTTTCTCAGTTTAAAATATTTCCACACTGCAGACATTTTGGCCCCGTCCTGCCACAAGTTATGCTCTCCATTTAGGACACTTGTATGACAGCTGACGTAAAACAAACGATCGGGCTTAGGGTCATGCTCAATAAAGCCGATACCGATTAGTTAAAAAATACCTTGATCGGCCACGATACCGATCTTTGACGTCGGATCCGGACATCCCTAGTTCTAATATTAAATGTGACCCAGTTGTCCAAACTCCACATTCACTTGTGTGTGTTTTGGGATCACAACAGGCTGTCTTCCAAGTCTTGCTATGTGATGAAAAACATGCCTTTGTTTCTTCAAGATGGACAGAACTGCTCTTGCCTTTTTACGTCCTACTTCTAGTGCTGAGCACAGTTTTTGCACCAAGTGACCTGATGGAACATTTTCTCCAGGTGCATCCCTCTGCGCCAGTTCCTCGATGACATTAGACCCAATAATGGGGCGTTTAAGGTCACCATAAGCAACCAGAACTGGTATCAAGAATAGTTTTTCACTCATCCCAGCTACAGCATTTTTAGACAAGCTGAACTCAATTCCCGTCCATCACTCGTAGGGAATAGCTGTTCCACTGGCGGCAGAGAGATCCAGTCCTCCCTCCTCGAGTACTTCCTGTACGAGCCACACCTCAACATCAGGCAGGTATTCTCTTTTCCAACTACTGCTGACAATAGATACACCTCAACATCAGGCAGGTATTCTCTTTTCCAACTACTGCTGACAATAGATACTTGTGAGCCTGTGTCTCACAGTACTAGTGTGCTCACACCTAGAGAGCCTTTAACTAAACATCTTTTTCCCCACCTGTCCAGCTGTCTGCTGCTGCTTTCCAAAGAGGGGTGTTGTGATATGTAACAGATCCACTGAGCCCGTCTTCCCTTCAGCAGGGGAAAGAACTTTAATCCTATTTGTAGTAGCTGTAGTTGTGGTCTGGGGCAGCTGTGGTCTAAAGGTTAGAGAACCGGGCTTGTGACCGGAGGGTTGCCAGTTCGATTCCCAGGCCCAACATCCATGGCTGTGTGCCCTTGAGCAAGGCACTTAACCCTAACGCTCCCCGGGCACAGAGGAATGCTGCCCACTGCTCCTGCGTCTGTTGTGTGTTCACTACTGGTGTGTTGGATGGGTTAAATGCAGAGACAAATTCACTGTTCACAGTGTGTTTGTGCAATCACGGAGACTTTACTTTACTTTATTTTTTACTTTCTTATGGCAGCCTGCAGCCAAGTGTTCACTGCTTCCACACTTGTAACGATGGTTATACCTCCCATCTGGGTATGACACCTGACATCGTCTTGGGTATGTGGTGCCAGGTCGCAACTTATATCTTCTAGCAGGTCACTCAGTTACTCCTGTTGTATGGGGCGCAGACGTTTGAGTAAGCTGGCTATTTGTGTTGCAAGGTTTTGGATCGCCTCACTAAATGGTCTTGCGCCACAGTACCTGCGCGAACTCCTGGTCTTTTATGATCCACCACGATCAAAAGGTGCAGGCCATTTGTTGTTACCTCGAGGTTGTGACGACTACAGCAGGGGGCAGAGCCTTCTCTTACAGAGCCCAACAGTTATGGAACAGCCTCCCAATTAATGTTCGAGACTCAGACACAATCTCTATGTTTAAGTCAAGGCTGAAAACTTATCTGTTTAGCCAAGCCTTTTGCTAACAGCTCTTTACTAGGTAAAGGAGCAGATCTGGAGGGTTCTCGGGCATAGAATGTTTGGTAAACTGGGATGTTTGGATGCTGTCACCCCCCCACTCTGACATGTTCACTCAGGTTTGTTGATGGTGGAGTGGGTGGCCGCCTTGTGTCCCAGAGTGCCATCATGTCCGTATTACCTTCTAGCTCTCCCTTTTAACTATGCTGTAATAGCTAGTCTTGCTGGAGTCCCTGCCTGCACTCGGCACACATTGTACATTTTCCCTTAACCATTATGTGGAAATGAACATCTAACAATGTCTCTCTCTCTCACTCTCTCTCTCTCTCTCTCTCTCTGTCGAGCCACACATACTACTCCTGAGATACCAGTGATCCTGACTCCTCCCGCCCTGTGGACCGATCCATCCTGGTGTTATCATCTTTCATCCCCCTGTCAGCCTCCTGTCAGCATCACCATCCCCTTTGTTCATGCTCTAATTTACTTGCAATTGTAACTGCCCACTGTGCCGGCACCTATTGCACCCTTGTCTGGCCAAGACAGGTCTCTGGGGTCCTTCTCAAGATTTCTCCCATTTTCCCATTTCCCTATTGGGTTTTTGGGGAGTTTTTTCTTGCTCGCCATGAGGATTAAGTCAGGGGGTGCTGTCCTGTTTTGATTTTGACTGTTGTGGCCTGTAAGGCCCTGTAAAGAATGATATTGGGCTCTAAATAAACTTGAAACTTGAAACATATAGTTTTGTTATCTTCATACATTTTTTACATGAGTAAATCATCACATTTTGGGGTTCCATTCTGCTTTGTTTTATTCTGTCTTATGGGAGTGGGGCCACTGTCTTGTTCAACTTTCTCTTGTTCGTGATTCACAGCTGCTACCTTTACCATCCTTGCTTTTGTTGTGGCTGACAGTTTGTTCTTTCTTTCAATGTCCAGGCTATACACAGCATTAATTTTCTCCAATAGAATCTCATCTTCTATCAGCAGGTTTTGTAAGTATGGCTTTAGGTCTGCGCGAATTATGTCATCCTGGAGACTAGTCAGGACTGTTTGGAGAAACTCACTTTGAATTAATTGTGGGTTGTACTTTAGTCTGCTCTGTTCTCTTTCTGAGGCGAATAGAACTTGTCTCAGGTCTATAACTCGCATTAAAAACTGGGTGGGAGATTCCCTTGGTTGCTGGACTGCGCAGGTCAGTGAATGGTAAAACACTGTAGCATCATCTCAATATAAATCTGTTTCAAACTAGTTAGTTTTAAATCAGATCTGCTTTCCAGGTAGCTCCACAGTGTCAGCCCTGGAGTTATGGCTTGAATAACAGCCTAAACGACTAAAAGTTACCAGGCGACATCATGGCAACAAAGAAAGGAAAATGTTCTTTCAGTAAAGAATAGGCTATGACATATTCCCGGGTGTCCTTACTGAACTTTTTCCCAGTTAAGAATTGGTAGAAATTATATCTGCCTACTCGTCTCGGCATTTTATGCTTCTGAGCGATATCACATGACTGCTCTAACGTTGCAAACGACTTAGATTCACTGACAGTCTGTTTTTAATATGCAATTAGCCCACTTACAATAGACACCTACACTTTGTCCTCTAGTCGAATCCATAGTACACCAGTTAGGCCATCAACAGTCCATGCCTTGTACACAACTATATGGAATAAAGGAAAACAAAAGTAACCTGTACAACATGAAAAAAATAAACATGCATATGGAATCGATATTCATCTTCTAGTAGTAAAATTACTTGGGCTTCTAGAGAACCACTGGTCGATTAACCAATGGCTGATTCTCTTTATGTTTTTTGTTTGTTTGTTTTTACACAAATACCCATAAATTCCGTATACCCTAGTGAAATGTCAGGCAGGTATGAAGGTATGCCTAATATAACCTCAAACAAACAACTTGCACCAGACACCCCTGATCACACACACACACACACGTGCACACACACACGAACAAACACAAACAACAAAAACAACAGTTAGGGCTTTACAAAAAACAAAGAAATTGAACTTTATTTTCCTGTTTAACAGAACAACAAACCTCGTTAAGCACACAGCTACATGTTAAACTATAGTACAAACAGAAATACACTGTGACTGGCCAATGCTCTCACTTAAACTGCAGAGTAAAAAATACAAGACACATGAGGCTAAAGAAAGAGAAAACTCAAATACAGGAGACCTTCTATATGAATATGTTTCACAGTCATGTCTGTTAGTGGTCCAAAATCAATGCTGTAAGACTGGATAGTCATGACTGTTTAGGTTAACAGAGTAAAGTGCCTTCATTCTCTTTAAAAAAACAAACAAAATCAAAGCAAAAACAAAACCCCAATTCCCCAAAATACACACACACTGCTGCTTTGACAAACTGAACCTTGTGAACAAAGTCATTCCAGTGTAAATACTCAAAACATAAATCCACTCAGCATCAGAAACCCAACAGGTGCTCTTAACAACTGTGATGTGAGACGCTACGGCTGTGATGTGAGACATTACGGCTGACTGTCCGTCATTCTGTGGCAAATGAAATAAGCGTAGACCCAGCTGAATCTGAATTAGTGCAGTGATTTGACTCTTCTCTCCAACTGCTTCTGGAGGAAAACTGAGTGAACAAGGAGTTAAACCAACAACATTACCAAAGCCAAAACCTATCAGACCAACGCAGAACCAAATGAATTATTAATTGGTGCTATCAACATGCACATCAGTCTTAAAGAACAATTTAGTCAAAAACACCACACCACAGAACTAATAAAAAAATCCAACTTGGAATAAAAAAAAAAAAAATCAATAATTCTGAGATCTCTATATGAACCAAAATAATTAACGACCAAATGTCTGCGAGGTTGGTTACTTTTTTATGGAAAAAAAAAGGTACAACAGTGCATCTGAACAGTATACTCAAGCCTCATCAACATCTCTCTCACCTCACAGTCAACTGAGAGCATTGGAGAAACATTAGAATTAAATAATTAACTTACAATATAAATACACAGGTGTGATCTTAAAAGTATTTTTGATAGGTATGATGACAGAAAAACAAAGACAACACAAAGTGTTTGTGTGTGTGTGAGGCCTGACCATAACAGAACACCTTAAGGTTCCTTTACGACACTCCCATAGTTTACAAATTCACAGATTATTCCAGACACCTACGCACAAACACAGCCCAATACAGACAGGGTCTACATCCTGGAAATATCCTGGGAAGTTTCCATCATCCTCCATCCTGGGATGCACCATTCTGCTCAGAGTCAAACCTGGTGTAAAACGCACACACATTTCACAAACACATATGCACTATCCAAGCACTGTGTGACAAATTCACTCTTCTCACTATGTGTTACTATGTTTCTAAGGTTATTTTGGGAATTCACCATATCCAAACAGAAATAAGTGCATCCCATCATTCCATGTTATCACCACAGTGTATGTGTAAGCTCAGGGCAACCAGACTCACCGCAGAAAACATTATGTACATGTATGTATGTATGTGTGTATATATATATATATATATATATATATATATATATATATATGTATGTGTTTGTGTGTGTGTGTGTGTATGTATGTATATATATATATATATATATATGTATGTGTGTGTGTGTGTGTGTGTATGTATGTATATATATATATATATATGTGTGGGTCATTCCATGTTAAATCAGATAAAGCTGTGGCAGCACTGTCTCAGATTTAGTTCAGACCTTGTCTATATTATGAGTGGGTCCCAAAACCAAGGCCTGTAAAATATTTCTGTTCAAATTCTATGTTTTCATATTTTTTCAGCCCTTGATATTATTTCATTTTTATACCCTCAGAAACGCCTTATCTGGTACTGGTCCTAGCCTCACCAAGCTTTGTAGGATGGAAGAGAAACATGTTCTCTGTATGCCAGAACCATTAAAAGCCTGTGCTGCATGCCATTTTATTTTTTAAGGCCCTAGATTTGGATTTAAAAGCAAAATTCCCAAAGAGGAGTGACACCGAGGGTACTACAAACACAAGTTTTTAGACAAATATGATATCATTAATTTTTTGCAAATACAATCTTTTATTGAGTTTGTACAGAGTGCCAAGGACACTGGCACTTTGTACACTAAATGACCATACATCAAGCTATTTCCTCATACACTTTCATGTTCCTACCACCTACCCCACAGACCATTATGGTCCTATGAAAATTACCCAAAAACGCTACCACAGTGTTTTACTCTCAACAATGTCTTCTCCATTACTGGTAGAGACCTTAAATATTGGCACAAAATTAATAAAAGATTGCATTTGTAGAAAAAATAATGATTGATACCATTTGGGTGCAAAACAATGGGTTTATAATACCCTAAATATCACCCTTGTTTAGGAATTTTGCACTTTTTCCCAAACCTGGGGCCTTATAGAAAATCAATAGGCATTAGGGGTGTAACGATACGCCAAACTTACGGTTCGGTACGTACCTCGGGTTTGAACTCACGGTTCGGTACGTACCTCGGGTTTGAACTCACGGTTCGGTACGGTTTCGGCACAGTGAAAAAAGACATGCAAAACATGAAATTTCCTTTCATTTAATATGACTTAACTTGTAAACTTATAAACTTGCACAAACTTGTAAACAATGGCAAACTGGCCATAATTTCCAGTTTGCTCTCCACCCTATTTTTTCCTTGTACCGGTAATATTCACATTTGGATGATGCCGTCTCAAATGAGATCATGTTCGACATACTGTCAGTAACACAGCCCATTTCAGTTTCACAGTGCCGACACGCTGCCTTCATCTTATCCACTTGTCTTTGCCCATTGCTACTGTAGTTCACGGGAAAACCGAAGCATTCCCAAACAGAGGACCTGTATGATATGAGAGGGTCCTAAAGCTCTGGCTTTGCGGTCGCCATACTTAAGAGGCTGCATCGTTGAACATGTGCTAATTCAGTTGCTAAGTTACGGCTCCATTATGGAAACGGAGAGGAAACTGAGTTTTTAATTTTAGTTCCGCATATAGACACAATTTTAGTTCCGCATACAAAAATATTTTACATAACTTAGTTTTGGGACTCAGACATTGTATAGACAAACTTTGAACAAAATCTGTCTGATTTGACACGGAATGACCCACACATACATATATATATATACACACACACACCTATGTATGTGTGTGTGTGTATGTATATGTGTGTGTGTATGTATATATATACATACACACACACACACACACACACACACACACACACACACACACACACACATATATATATATATATATATATATATATATAT
This sequence comes from Chanos chanos, assembly GCF_902362185.1. Classification (NCBI taxonomy): domain Eukaryota; kingdom Metazoa; phylum Chordata; class Actinopteri; order Gonorynchiformes; family Chanidae; genus Chanos; species Chanos chanos. Next base: position 24,415,707 of record NC_044506.1, read on the forward strand.
ATATATATATATATATATATATATATACACACATACACACACACAGAAAGAGACTGTAACACACACACACACACACACGTATAAGTCGATCAGGCGTATAAGTTGACCCCCAAAATTAGAGGTATAATATAGGTTTAGGCCTATATTTGCCAGATAAGTCGATCCGGGAAAATAATGTTCAACTTTTGGGCCTGGGCTAGGCCTGCGGACTCGTACGCTTATGATTTGGGCCGAGGCTAGGCGTAGAAGTCAACAAACAAGTCCTGTTTCATGTAAAATTATAAATGTTGTTTTACTGACTGTATCCTGTTATAAGATATGATATGTTATTTTATGATACGATTAATAAGATGGTCAGAATTTAAACGTAAACAAACAAAACATTAGCCTGCAGACTTTTTTTTTTTGCCGATATATGGCGCGTGCGTGTCTCTCTAGCCAATCAGCTGTGTTTACATACGAATGATACGATACCACAAGCAGTAATGTCACCTGCTCCTGAAAATTTGTGTACGGGTCGGAGTCGGTATATGTCGGTGGAGTCGGTATATGTCGGTGGAGTCGGTATATGTCGGTGGAGTCGGTATATGTCGGTGGAGTCGGTATATGTCGCTAGAGTCGGTATATGTCAGTGGAGTCGGTATATGTCAGTGGAGTCGGTATATGTCAGTGGAGTCGGTATATGTCGGTGGAGTCGGTATATGTCGCTAGAGTCGGTATATGTCAGTGGAGTCGGTATATGTCAGTGGAGTCGGTATATGTCAGTGGAGTCGGTATATGTCAGTGGAGTCGGTATATGTCGGTGGAGTCGGTATATGTCAGTGGAGTCGGTATATGTCGCTAGAGTCGGTATATGTCGCTAGAGTCGGTATATGTCAGTGGAGTCGGTATATGTCGCTAGAGTCGGTATATGTCGGTGGAGTCGGTATATGTCGGTGGAGTCGGTATATGTCGCTAGAGTCGGTATATGTCGCTAGAGTCGGTATATGTCGGTGGAGTCGGTATATGTCGGTGGAGTCGGTATATGTCGCTAGAGTCGGTATATGTCGCTAGAGTCGGTATATGTCAGTGGAGTCGGTATATGTCGCTAGAGTCGGTATATGTCGCTAGAGTCGGTATATGTCGGTGGAGTCGGTATATGTCGCTAGAGTCGGTATATGTCGGTGGAGTCGGTATATGTCGGTGGAGTCAGTATATGTCGGTGGAGTCGGTATATGTCGGTGGAGTCGGTATATGTCGGTAGAGTCGGTATATGTCAGTGGAGTTGGTATATTTCGCTAGAGTCGGTATATGTCGGTGGAGTCGGTATATTTTGCTAGAGTCGGTATATGTCGCTAGAGTCGGTATATGTCGGTGGAGTCGGTATATGTCGGTGGAGTCGGTATATGTCGGTGGAGTCGGTATATGTCGGTGGAGTCGGTATATGTCGCTAGAGTCGGTATATGTCAGTGGAGTCGGTATATGTCGCTAGAGTCGGTATATGTCGGTGGAGTCGGTATATGTCAGTGGAGTCGGTATATGTCGCTAGAGTCGGTATATGTCGGTGGAGTCGGTATATGTCGGTAGAGTCGGTATATGTCGGTGGAGTCGGTATATGTCAGTGGAGTCGGTATATGTCGGTGGAGTTAATTATACACATGTAACGCGCGTGTATAATTCACGCAGCGCGCGTGTATAATTCACAGTGTGTAGTTTGCCTGGGAGCCCTGAGCTGTGAAAAGAAAAGGGAAGAAGCTTGGGAGGGGGTGGGGCATGAGGCGTGGGGAGGAGTGTGGGAAAGGGAGGGGTGTGGGAAGGGGAGGGGTGTGGGAAGGGGAGGAGCGTGGGAAGGGGAGGAGCGTTTGGAAGGGGAGGGGCATGGGAAGGGGAGGAGTGTGGGAAGGGGAGGGGCTTGGGAAGGATGTTGGATCTTACCAGGGAAAAGCTACCACATGGCTACAACAGTGTCAGCAATGTCTGGACTCCAGAGTCAACACAGTTCTACAAACACAGACATGCACACTTATGCACACACTAAAGTGCCTCTCTGTGCATTTTTAGCTGTACACTGCCCCCTAATGGCTGGGCTGTATGAGACCAGAAAAGTGACTAAAGTAGAAAAAGAATTCCGGGATGTTGTCAGCATTTCCCTTTTTCCCTAGTTAGTGAAACTCTGACCTGATTCACAAGCCTGGCCCTCTGCTCTCCAGACCACTGTGGTGTATACTGACAGGACACACACACACACATATGCCATGGGTTAGTGCATTTAAATCCAGACATGTGTTCTTTACAGGCCAGTTCTGTGTATGTGTGTGTGTGTGTTTTTGGCATGCATACCTGGTAGGCATAGGAAGTCTGTGCATAGCTCATAGGAATCTGAGGAACCATGACTCCAGGATGAGTGGAGTATGAATAGGACTGGAGAGAAACACAGACACACACACACAGGCACAATCACACACAGACACACACACAGACACACACACAGACACACACACACACACACAATTGTGTGTGTGTGTTAATACTTGTACATACGGCTTAGCTATAATACTGATGTGTGTGTGTATGTATGTGTGTACCGGTATATAGTGGTTAGCTGCATTAAGGACTGGGGAGGGCACAGCAAGGCCTGCAGGGCAGCAACTACAGTATATGTAGGGGGAGGGGCTTATCCACTGAGGTGGACCAATCAGAGGGGACGTAACTGAACCTGAACAGACAGACATAATGCAATACTGGTTAATAATGCTCTCAATCCAGCAAAGCCACACACCCACACACAACCACAACCACACATCATCACATAGCCATGCACCATCATATAACCCATCACATAAACAACACATAACCATACAACCCACACATACAAACACACACAACATACAATAACCACACACCCCTACAACATCACATAAACAACATCACATAACAGGGCTCCAGACTAACTTTTTACATTAGTTGCACTGGTGTACCTAACTCTTGTTTTAAGGTTGTGATGTTGCTGAAGGAGGACTACAGGACGTTGTTTTCACACATACACACATGCATTATTTATTCCCCACCCACATTCAGCCAAGAAGAATATCAGGGGCAGAGCCAATCAGAGGCAGAGTAGGGGGCGGGTCTTCGCAGAGTGTGGGTGGGGAAAAAAAAAAAGCCACACACACACACACACACACACACACAGACCTGCTGAATGTCAGGGGCACCGATGCGACCAATGAAAATGTTTAGACGTACTTGACAGATTTTTGGTGGCCCTCCAGAGCCATGCATAACCACAGTGAAACAACTAACAGTCAAACAGCCTGGAGGAGGAGGAGTGATACGGCTTAAGTGCACGGCAGGCTGCCAAGACACACTGGACATGTTTAATTTCAAGTCGGCAGCAGAGGAGTTTGCCGCAATGAAAAAAACAAAAATAAAATGTTACATGGTAGCCTATAGGCTACATCTGACGCCCTGTAAGCCCAGCCTGTTCTTAAAACAGGCTACAGGTTGCAGATGTTTGGTAATAGCCTACATTAACAGGCTACAGATGTTACAGGTTGCAGATGTTTGGTAATAGCCTACATTAACAGGCTACAGATGTTACAGGTTGCAGATGTTTGGTAATAGCCTACATTAACAGGCTACAGATGTTACAGGTTGCAGATGTTTGGTAATAGCCTACATTAACAGGCTACAGATGTTACAGGTTGCAGATGTTTGGTAATAGCCTACATTAACAGGCTACAGATGTTACAGGTTGCAGATGTTTGGTAATAGCCTACATTAACAGGCTACAGATGTTACAGGTTGCAGATGTTTGGTAATAGCCTACATTAACAGGCTACAGATGTTACAGGTTACAGATGTTTGGTAATAGCCTACATTAATAGGCTACAGATGTTACAGGTTACAGACGTTACAGGTTACAGATGTTTGGTAATAGCCTACATTTGAGCTGCTAATGCTGAGGTTTTGCTGAGTCGTTACTGTACATTTTGCTTAATCGTTACTGTTCATTAAATAGCCAAACTGATTTGAGGTCATTGTCATTCTTTCATCAACCTCGGTGTACATCATATTTGCGTTTGAAACAGACTGTTACTGAAACGTGACCGGTAAGTTTCTAATTTGTATGCTAAAATAAATTGTTTCCAGACACCGGACTGGCAAGAAAAAACCCCAGCGGAAACCCTGGTGCGACTGTCAGTAGTGCTTTCCCGCGATAGCAGAATGAACAGGTGTGGGAGGGGCGGGGTGAGGAGAGACTGTCTACTAGTTAACTGATCGCAGATGGCGTCGTTTCTCTCTGACAGATAAAAGAATCAAAACTGCTAAAATGGGTCGCCAAATATACTTTGGCCGTCGTTAATATACCTGGATGGCTCGCCCAAGTACAGTCTGTGTGTGGGAAACACTGCATACATCCACACATCACATAACTGGGCCCGCACATAACCACACCCCGACAACATCACGTAACCATACAACCCCACAACCACACACACACACTCACCATCCTATAACCATATGACCGCACAACCACACACAATCACATAACCATACACCGTCACATAACCACACACCATCACATAACCACATGAGCACAACCACACACCATCACATAACCACACACCATCACATAACCACACACCATCACATAACCACACACCATCACATAACCAAACACCATCACATAACCAAACACCATCACATAACCACATGAGCACAATCACACACCATCACATAACCAAACACCATCACATAACCACATGAGCACAATCACATAACCACACACCATCACATAACCACATGAGCACAACCACACACCATCACATAACCACACACCATCACATAACCACACACCATCACATAACCATACGAGCACACAACATCATATAACCATACAACCATTCATCCACACGACCACACGCATCCACATGATCACACCCCAACACAACATCATATAACCATATGACCACACACTCACACAACCAAACACCCACACATCCTCACACAAAGGCTGATACACTTACGTGAGCTGCGCTCCTTCATAATAGCCGGGCCCAGTTTGAGTTTCTTCCCTTTAAAAGTGATCTGTTGCTGTGAAAATGAGCAGTTACACTTCATGTCATAAACCCAAATCTGTCCATCCACTGTACAATGTATTAGTGTTTTTCACTCTGGACCTAAAGGCAAGGAGGTAAATAACAGTCTTAGAACAAAGTGACAGTCTCTCAGCGTGTTACTCTAGGTACCAGTCTTAGAACAAAGTGACAGTCTCTCAGCGGGTTATTCTAAGTACCAGTCTTAGAACAAAATGACAGTCTCTCAGCGTGTTACTCTAAGTACCAGTCTTAGAACAAAGTGAGTGTCTCTCAGCGTGTTATTCTAAGTAACAGTCTTACTTCAACGATGGTCTGGATATCAACATCCTCATTGAAGTAAACAAACCCATACCTGCGGAAAAACAAATGTAAACATCATGCTTGTAAGGTTACGGTAAAACAACTTCTGACAACTCAACTTTAATTTTTCTCACTGACAGTTTCTCAGTTAGCATGTAACACAGTACATTTTAAACAGTAAGTGTTTTGGAAATTTTATTCTTCTGATAACATGTTCAGTCAGTGCATAAAATTTTCAACCGACCATAGCTTACTCCACCAGTGAGAACTCAGATACTGACATTTGGTCACAATTCCCCAGGTTTTCCCCGAGTGCACTGAAACACACTCACCCTTTACAGATACCACCGCGGTAGGTGATGATTTTAACCTCTTTCACTGTGCCGTATCTTGCAAAGAAATCTCTAATCTCATTCTCATCCACCTAGGCAAGAACACATAACTGCTAGAGTTACATTAAATCCCATGGATACATGGTTTCGTAGGGCTGAACACTATTGGCAAAAACAGTCAGCAGAACACGGTTAAAAAATGTGTCAATTAAGTTCACAAAACAGAAACAAATTACAGAAGATTTCTGATGTAGTGCCAACTGAGGAGCAAAAATATGTCTGAATTAACCCTCACAGTGTATTATCGTTATCGTATTGTATGCATCACTATAAAAGCCTTTATCGTGTATCGTTATCGTATGTTGTCAGTTTAATCGTCCAGCCCTAGTCTAAGTCTAGGTGCAATAAAAAAATGACTTGCCTTCGTGTCGATTCCACCAACGAACAGCGTATTCGGCGTCAGTTTGCCCTCCGGTAGGACGTAGCCATTTGGCAGCTTAAAAGCAGCTGACGTCTGAAAACCGTGGCGTTGTATCTGGATATCCTATCGGAGAATATGCAGTTAACCACCACACTTACGTCACGATTAGAGACTCAAAAGCAGCCGAGCTTGGTAAAAGTTCAAACTGTTGATCCAACAATGCATTACAGTTTTCAGTTTATATTTGCAATTTAAATCTCATCATCGACGTATCTATTAATCACTCGGCAAGCATGATGTAAGGACTAACGCTGCAGTGTCCTTAGCTTCATCTAAAATTACAGCTGCCCTACAAAATCAATCAACAGCAATGCTTTCCTGTCGTTGGCTAAAAGGCTGGTTCGTGGAAGTAGTAAGTTATCAGTTAAAATGACTACAGGCGATTTTATATCTGCTAATCCTCATGCCCCATGTAGCTAAACCTCCTATCAAATACGCTTTTATGGCCAAAGCCTGTAACCTTGAGGAGGAACACCAAACAGCATGTCCCAGAGAAGTGACTATGCATTTGTAAACCACGAGCTAACAATGGCCAATTTGACGCGCGGGATATTCACAGGTCCAGCCACCCCTCGGCAGCTCGCGTGAATGTGCTATGTTAGATCGGAACAGAATACTCCACATAATCAATTATTCCTCATATTCAAACTTCACTATGAATGATCAAATCGGCTGATAAATGTTTTCGAGAAACACAAGAGTCTGGTGGGCTCCCCAACCAGCCACTGCAATTCTGCTAAGTTATTATAGCTAAATCAGCTAAATCGCCATTGGAACTCTGCGCGACAGAGTTTTACAAATTTAAACAATTGTACCAATGAATTCGTATCACACTCCTCCTGAGTTTGTTCATTCTACTTACCATGTCTAAAACCGTTAAAATTACAACAATAAATTAATGGAACCGCCGCTTAACTTCCAACCTTGCTTGAAGATTGACTACTGCCATCGAATTGCTAAATGAACGACAACATAGAAAATTGAAAACCACACCCCAGCTCCCACTAATTGGTCTACTGCTAATGTAGTCACAGTATTCAACCATCGACGTGAACATTAAGTAAAATATATATTACTATATATTACATTTTACCTTAAGAAAGGTGGTATAAATACTGTTTGTGAACGTGGGTAAATTTAGGGAAATTTCCATCTAATTGGTTTCTCTGATAGTTAATCTGTTTAGCATTACGGCAAATTTAGAGATTTAGTTTAGACATTTTGAGAAATTTCCATCTAACTGGTCTACATGATAGATAATCCGTTTAACGTTATGGCAGCAATGACCTGTGCTTCAGGCATGGCTCGATTTACAGGGGGGGTCTGACCCCCCTAATTAAGACATGGACCCCCGAAAAGAGGTAAAACAACAGTTCGGGGAGGTCGACACATTTACTTGCCATACAGCCCTGGAGAAAAAGTTGACCCCCCCTCCGACGCCATTGTATAATTCGCACTCTGGCTCCAGGTATCAAATAGGTATGTTCGTTATTCGCTATTTTCACAGAAGGTGGAACGAAGGTGAGAGGGGAAAAAAGCTGAGTGTTAGGAAATTTTAGAAAGTGTATGGGGTGTGGTGTGTGTACTAAAGAGCCCATGTTGTGAATAAAAATCTTAACGTAACCTATAAAAAACAAAACTATCAGGTGGTAGTTCTGTAGTGGCCAGTGACGTCGTTAGCCCCAAATATTGTATGCCTAGCCCCGAATATTTTTGCCATGAAAAGGAAGGTGTTTATAGCAAAACAACAGACAGACTGTAAAAGAACGGATCTTTGACTTGCAGCGTCCGAAGGAGCTGGAGTAATCAAGCGCTGCACAGTGCACAAGAGGTTACAAAAGTCGCGCACCTGGATGAAAAGCTCCGGTTTTCTCAGCCCCGGACTTAGTTATTGAAATGATTTGGGGCTAAGGTGAATATACATGTAAATCTCTGTGATCGCACACACACACCGTGAACAGTGCATTTGTCCTCTGTATTTAACCCATCCAACACACCGGTAGTGAACACACACACACTTGTGCCCGGGGGGCACTGGGGTTAAGTGCCTTGCCCAAGGACACACAGCTGTGGACATCAGTCTTGGGAATCGAACCGGCAACCCTTCGGTCACGAGCCCAGTTCTCTAACCTCCAGAGTCTCGACCCACAAACTAGAAACGCCCCTGGTAGTAGCTATTTGCGCATGTACTCAGTAAACCTGTACATATGGCAATGGCACATTAAGTGAATTGAATTGAATTTCACTTAATTCTCAGATGAGTGACAAACCTATCCTAATTTTGTGACAAGATTACAACATTCCAGATTTTTCCTAACCTTTAACCTTTTCCTAACCTGCCTGCGTCTGGTGTGTGTGTTCACTACCGGTATGTTGGATGGGTTAAATGCAGAGGACAAATTCACTGTTCAAAAAAATGACGTCCTTTGTCCTTTCCTAACCACTTTCCCTTGACCTCGATGGAAAACGTAATGTGGTCAAGGAAAGACAGGAAGGAGAATTCATAAGGGCTTAGGAAAAGACAACCGTGGTGATAAGAGAAACCGATTGCACTTACACTAGGCTACGTAATTATGCGACGGTGGATATTATTGACGTGGGTCTGCAGCTGCTGTAAGTGCCCGATCCATCCCGGCTGCCAGATCCGTTCTGCACATGCGCGCGCTTGCGCAAAAGTGAACCAACCCTATCCTGAACCCTAACTCTAACTACAAGCGTGCGCATGTGCAGAACGGAACGGGCACTTACAGCTGCCCGATTCTGCCCGCTGCCCGATTTTCCCGGAAGTACGAAAGTTGGGAAGTCCAGTCTGAGAGTGAGCATAATCAACGTTAGTAATTATGTCCTGATTTCAGAAAACCCAAAGAAACAGTTCACATTAAATAGGCCTACGTACTTTGTGTTACTACATTTAATTAAAAATGCCAAAAAAACTTAATTCACTTCCAGTGCATTTTCATTGCAATGTGAGAATGACACAGTTAACACATCATAAGTAGACAACTTTATTTACATTTAGAATGTACTAATTCACCAATTATTATTAACAATTTTCTGTAAAGTTTACTAGAATATCTAGTAAACTATAACATTCTGGAAATATGATGGGTCAGTAAAAATACGGAATATATTAATTATCTTTTAAAAAATTAAACAGTAAAAGTGTTGAAAGATGTTAAAAGTTGCCTGTAAAGGTTGAGAGCGCTACATGAGCGAAACAAATATGATTTGCTGGTTTTCAAACCTCAAGTATATACATTCTTGCTGATAAACAGTTAGGTTTAGAGCAAAGTGCATAAACAGCTTACTCCAACAGTGAATGTTATCCTTAGCCTACAGAGAATCTTTGCAAAAATACAGTATTTCAGTAACATTATCAGAAGTATAAGCTAACACTCTGTCTCTCAGTGAAAACACTGTGTTCTCTGTGCCGTAAAATGTTTACACATGAGCCAGACCAGACTTCCGAACTTTCATACCTCCACCAAAATCGGGCGGCGCACAAAATTGGCTGCACATGCATAATGCCGACCGGACTTCCGGACTTTCGTACTTCCAGGAATATCGGGCAGCGGGCAAAATCGGGCAGTAGTAGGGTCTGCCGTGGTAAAACGGAAGACCACTGAAAGCGCATCATAGACACTTCTCCCAATGCCTTCTTACCGTGTTCCATGCAGGCTATATAAACGTGGAAAATATTACTTCATTACCAAGGTTGGAATTGAAATAAAAAAAAGGAATATAGGCTAGCAGTCACAAAAGTGAAACAAAATGATTGTCACATTGAAAATGGTTGCTTACGCTCACCCTCCTGTCCACTCATATTTATTGACGTGAATCCCAGTTAGTATGATTGTATGAAAATAATCATTAAATTTATGTAAGATAGGCATAACATGTTAGGACTACAAATCTACTGCTGTACATAGCATCATTCTTAAGTTTCAGACGTGGGGTCCAGTCAATAGGGTACACTGGAATGGGGTCCAGTCAATAGGGTACACTGGAATGGTTACTTTGTAATGGTGTAATCGGACAGGACAGCCTGCCTGAATCTCTCCCATACCTTACTTTTTTTGGCCTACTTTGCAAGAGACATTAGCATCTCATGTTTTTAACTTTTTTTCCTGATGAATTCAGCCATGTTGTCAGTAGTAGCTTAGTTATGAATCGAGTTTGCCTTCCTAATTTCTGTAGGTAAACCAGTCCAGAGGAAGGGAGATCAGTAGGAAAAGGCTCGGTAGCCAGTGGAGTTCTTTTTAACTCTTGGAACAAGTAATAGTCCAGAATCTTGAGAGCACACGGTACGGGGGGAGGGAGGGGGGTGGGGGTTATAGGGTGAAATTAAGTTGGAAAGGAAGGCTGGCACAAGCCCATGTGGAATTTTCTATGTTAATAAGAGGACCTTAAAATCTGCCCTTGCATGAATTGGGAGCCAATGAAGGGAAGTCAGGACAGGTGTCATGTGGTCAAACTTCCTTGCTCTGGTCAGGATTCTGGCAGCAGCATTCTGGACCAGCTGAAGACTATTGGTACTAGAGGCAGGCAGGCCAGAGTAAAGAACATTGCAGTAACCGAGGCGAGACGTGACAAATGCGTGAACAATGGTTTCTGCATTAGCCATACTTAGAAAGGGCCTAATTTTAGCAATATTGTGGAGGTGATAAAAGGCAGTTTTGGTTGTGTTTTTGATACGAGAGACTAGTGAGAGACTAGAGTCAAAATTCAGACCAGTGTTTTTAGCTGAAGAGTTTTGAGAGATGATGCAGTTGTCAAAATTTAGGATAAGATCACTAAAAAGATGCTTATGTGTAGGGAGACCAATGACCAGCATATCAGTCTTGCCTGCATTAAGCTTCAGGAAATTTGAAGACATCCAACCCTTAGTAGCATAAAGACGCAAGGTTATTGTGCTTAAGAGCCTCAAGGTTATTGTGGATTAATAGGTAAGAAAATCTGAGTATTGTCAGCATAACAATGGAGGTTACTGTTGTACCTACGATACGATACTATAATGTCACCCAAAGGGAGCATGTAAATAGAGAATAGGAGAGGGCCAAGAACCGATCCCTGAGGAACACCATAGTTAAGCTTAGGGTATTCGGAGGTCACATTATTATAGTGGACACACTGCTTTCTCTCTGTAAGGTAAGATTTAAACCAAGAGAGCACCAGGCCATGAATGCCAATTTGATTTTCCAGGCGCTTTAACAATGTAGTGTGATCGACCGTGTCAAATGCTGCACTCAGATCAAGCAGAATAAGAACAGAGGTAGTACCAGCTTCCATGACTAATAAAAGATCATTAGTTACTCTAGTAAGGGCGGTTTCAGTAGAGCGAAAACACCTGTAGCCTGACTGAAATATTTCAAACAGACTGTTAGAGGGCATATGGGCTATCAGCGGTGCAGCTACAATTTTTTCAAGTATTTTGAAAAGAAACGGGAGATTAGAGATCAGCCTATGAATTATTTAAGGCTTCAGGGTCAAGGTTCAGTTTTTTAAGTAAAGGCCTGATCACGGCTGTTTTAAAAGTGGAGGGTAAAACACCAGATTTAAGTGACATATTTAGAGGCATTGCTGGGCCGAGGACTGAGAAAAACCGTATGTAAAGTTTAGTAGGTAGGGGGTCGAGGAGGTACGAAGCTGGTTTAGCAGAGTGCACCAGTTTGGACAGCGTGTCTAGAGAGAGAGGGTTAAACTGAGTTAAAGGCTGCACATCCTGACTAATCTTAGGCGCAGTGACGGAGAGCGTGCAGGCAGAGTCTGAATATCACAACGAATTAAGTCAATTTTATGTGAAAAATTTAACAAAATCGTATGCAGTGAAAGGGCTAGATTGAGGGGAGTGATTCTTGGTTTAGATCCTGTATCAACAAGGAATCTGTTTTTTTTTTTGTTATTATTTATGATTTTCGAGAAATTTGCAGATTTGACTGTGGAGAGGGTGCATTCAGGCTGTTGTGCCAGGCGAGGTGGAAAACCTCTACTTTAGTGGCCTGCCAGTTTTGTTCCGATTTCCTACACACCTGCTTCAACACTCTAAAACACATGCATTGTCCAAAACCACAATCACAAATTGATGATAAAGCTGCTGATAAACTATTAGGCCAGGCTATAATTATAAATTATGGCCTGGCCTAATGCATTATAAAGTAGCCTGTAGTCTGGGTGCAGAGAGATGTGTTATAGATGTAGGTTACTTTGTAGCTTAGAAATGCAAATTGTTGACAGCCAGGGCATGAGAGGTCCTGCACTCTCCAGTGTGTGCATGTGTGTTCGAGGGAGGGAGAGAGGGGGGGGGTGACAGAGAGAGGGGAAGAGAAGGTGGAAGGTGGACTAGTAATCACAGCCCATTGCACACAATTCGGAGAGCTTATAACGCAAAGCCTATTGCACACAATGTTTCTATAAGTTATTTATAAGTTAGAACGCTGCTTTATCTCTTTGATCCGACCCTCCCAAACTCATGATATTTTCTAGTAACCTTACCTGAACCAGCCTGACCTGAACCATCGTGCCACAAACCTGTTGTAGGTATGAAATGTGAGGGCAGGCAAGTCAGACATGGTATTCTGCTACATTTATTTTGTTTCTCAGAGAACCACTCTGCGTATCCATGAGTCTAGACGTGTTATGAAGAATGGGATGTCCGTGTGAGGTTTCTGAATCCTCAGTACTCCTTAACCATACATTTGTCTGTAGACGAGCACACAAATCCAGCTGTTCAGCTAATTAGCACAGTCTGGATCACTGAAGGCTGGGCTAAGACAAACTGGGACAGTGAGTAAAGAGAAAAGTGCGTTAAGTACATAATGGCATAAGCAATGCTTTTATTTCATCTGCTGTTAATACGATTACAGTTCCTATAACACCCCACCGTGTGCAACACTATATGTAGTTAGAATGGGAACTGAGGAAAAACCAATGGTAAAACATAAAGATCTCATAACATTGATTAAAAAAAAACAAAAAGGAATTTCATAATTTAATCAACATTTAATTTTAAGTCTACAGGTTAAGAGCTTTCTTGAAAAAAAAAAGAATGGAACTGAATGGCAAAAAGAGACAGAGGAACAATCAAAAAGATTTAACAAAGAACACACACAGTCAGGCACTGAATGAAAAACCATCTGGAGGGAGAGAGAGAGAGAGAGAAAGAAAGAAAGAGAGAGAGGGAGAGAGAGAAAGAGAGAGAGGGAGAGAGCGACAGAGAAAGAGAGAGTGACAGAGAGAGAGAGAGAGAGAGGGATAGAGAGACAGAGAGAGAGAGAGAAAGACAGACAGAGAGAGAGAGAGAGAGAGAGGGACAGAGAGAGAGTTCTGGAATACAAAGGCATCTTGTTGAATCCAGCACTGTAGCACAGATATCATCTCTGAGAGAAGGAGAAGTCTGAAGAGGAGAGACAGAGGGAAGGAAACAGCGATGGACAAGATGTGATCTGACAGTGTGCTACAGGGCAGTAAATGAAAAAGTAGGTTTAAAGTTCAATGGAAATTCATTTTTTGGGGAGACATACAGTAGGGGGTATGAAGGTAGTATGTTAAAC